>NC_043023.1:10138854-10146354 GCF_006345805.1 Octopus sinensis
TGGTGGCACATAAAAAGCACCCACTACACTCACGGAGTGGTTGGCGTTAGGAAGGGCATCCAGCTGTAGAAACACTGCCAGATCAGACTGGGCCTGGTGCAGCCTTCTGGCTTCCCAGATCCCCGGTCGAACCGTCCAACCCATGCTAGCATGGAAAGCGGACGTTAATTGATGATGATGATGTATTAAAAGAAAAACAGGACGCAAAGGATTTTGCGGTACATATGTTTCGGGCTTTATTGAACAACTTATTCTTATATCAATGCATAATTGATATAACATATAGATCAAAAGCCTTCTTCAGCTGCGTACAATTACCACACCAAAGACATGTATCACATTATAACAGGTTTGAGAAAAAACTGAGTTTCATTGGGAAAGTAAATCCTCATAGGCGTACATAGTATTGCGGGACTCCAAAACAAATCGTCCATACCTTTTCTTCACTCGATAAAGAATGAATACTGGGTAGATTACTTCAAGGGAAGGAATTGGATCTTCATTGTCCTGGAACCTCACCCAAAAAAACCCCCCAAAAAACAATGTCCTCCTCTTCTAAACAAAGTAAAAAACATCTGTTTTATATAAATGAACAACCTGTTTGCACTTTCGCAAAATTTTGACTAGTCCGAAGAATGAACAAAATCACCAATAATAATGAATAAATAAAATAACTTTTCCAAAATTGTGGCGACTTCTGTGTTGATGTTGAAATATTTGCAATGTTGAATTATACTGTTGTTTGACTTCCCTCTTTATCTCAATGCTTTTTCTATTTCAGAATATCACATCCTGTTGACGTAAAAGAAACTTCTTCATCATCATCCTTTTGTCTGATATTTCTATTGGCTTTCATCAATTAAAGGAAGACCATATATTCATAAGGCACATTCATCAATACTTCAACCTTTTTATACAAATAAAATCTTCATCAAACGATGGGAAAATATTTCTTCTGGACAATGGAATTAACAGCAACGTTTTTGTTGTCTTCATTATCTGGAATGTAGAGGAGATAATCAATTTACAGATTAAATTTGCTTGGTTAACTTTACAAAAGAGTTAACAATTTACATCTATTTTAGTAAAATCACTGATGAAAAAAGCGTAGCTTTAAGTTGTTCTCTGAAAATAGTGATAAAACTGGACACAAACTTTCATAGAAATGAAAAACACGATATCATTGTGACATGTATGACAAATTATTCTCTTGAAATGAATAATTTAACTAAACCAAAAAACTCTGATACAAGAGAGAAACCATATCACTGTGATATTTGTGGTAAATCATTTTCTCAAAGTGGTTCTTTGACTAGTCACAAACGTATTCATACAGGAGAGAAGCCATATCATTGTGATATCTGTGGTACATCATTCTCTGTAAGTTGTCATTTGACTAGGCACAGACGTATTCATACAGGAGAGAAGCCATTCCATTGTAAGATCTGTGGTGAATCATTTTCTAGAAATAATCACTTGACTGTTCACAAACGTGTTCATACTGGAGAAAAACCATATCAGTGTGATATCTGTGGTAAATCATTTTCTGTAAATAGCACTTTAACTAGTCACAAGCGTATTCATACAGGAGAGAAGCCATATCAGTGTAATATCTGTGGGAAACCATTCTCTATCTTGAATCGGCACAAACTTACACATACAGAAGAGAAGCCATATTATTGTGATATCTGTGGTAAATCATTCTCTCAAACTGGGGAATTGTCTAGACACAAACGCATTCATACAGGCGAGAAGCCATATTGTAATATCTGTGGTAAATCATTCTCTCAAAAATGCCTCTTAAATACACACGTGAGTATTCATACACAAGTTTGACACGTCAGTGTCAAAATTTATTACAACTGGACAAAAATTATGAATATTTTGTCAGATGAAAAACAGGGTTTATTCGTCTTAAAGCTTCATGTTATCAACTTCAATTTCATCAATATCAATACGAAATTTATGAATATCAACTTCAACATCATGTCATCATCATCATCATCGTTTAACGTCTGCTTTCCATGCTAGTATGGGTTGGACGATTTGACTGAGGTCTGGCAAACCAGATGGTTGCACCAGATCCCAATCTTGATCTGGCAGACTTTCTACAGCTGGATATCCGTTGTAACGCCAACCACTCCGAGAGTGTGGAGGGTGCTTTTACATGCCACCGGCACAGGGGCCAGTCAGGTGCTACTGGCATGTATATATATAAATGAAGGGGATTGTGCTGAATTTTTGAGGAATTTGTTATGAGAGAATAAAAGTATGGGAATAAGGAATAAAATTTGAAAGGGACATTGATTTTGTCTTTGTTGTGTTTTGATCATCATCATCCTTTTGTCTGTAGGCTTGGGTGCTAAAGTGTAACATGAGCTGTCAAGCCAGAGTGCTGTTCCAGGTTCCTGTTAGATTTGGCTTGATTTCTTTGGCTGTATGCCCTTAACCCTTTAGCATTCAGATTACTCTGTCAAATGTAAACCCTCTTTAATCACATTGTTTTAAATTAATTGTATAGCATCTTGTAACTCTGAGATTTTGATGATGTCCCTGTTTATTTTTAGAATGACTTTGTAGGGTAGGTGTGAGAGGTCAGAGCTAGCTGGTTTGAGCATATAACAGGAAGATAATTTTGGCCTGGTATGGCCGGTTTGAACACTAAAGGGTTAAGATACATGGTGTATTTTATAAATATGCCTGTTCAAGTATCGTAATAGCAGGAAACTAGTAGTAGCCCTTTCAATTGTGTATTTAATTTGATATATGTATGTACGTGTGTGAACATGATGAGTCTGATAACTAAAGTAAGTGTATATAAATCTTGTATTTTTAGTATATCTTTGTATGGGGCAGAAGCAGGGACTCCCTTACAAATCTTGTATTTTTAGTATATCTTTGTATGGGGCAGAAGCAGGGACTCCCTTCTACACAGAAATAAAAAAAAAACTTGAAACCTTTCGCATATGATGTTTGCACAAAATATGCAACAAAATGTCAAGAGAAGACATCAAATGTCAGAATCTTAGACACATGTGGTATGTCCAGCATCCAAAGCGTGTTGATGAGAATTCAGTGCAGATGGGTAGGACATGATTTTCAAATGGAAAGTGAATGCATTAAAAAAATATGGCAAACAAGTGGATGGATATCTATTTCTTTACTTCCCACAAGGGGCTAAACACAGAGAGGACACACAGATTAAGGTGATTATATCGACCCCAGTGTGTAACTGGTACTTAATTTATCGATCCTAAAAGGATGAAAGGCAAAGTCGACCTTGACAGAATTTGAACCCAGAATGTAAAGACAGCCATATCAATGTGATACCTGTGGTAAATCATTCTCTTGGAGTGGTAACTTGACTAGACACAAAATTACACATACATTGTAATATCTGTAGCTTATAATTCTTAACTTTTTCAATAAACCTTTAAACCATATTACATACTCATTGTGTTTCCATACTTTGCTATGATCCTAAAAGCCTCAAGCCCTTTACTGCTATCTCTTTCTCTTATGTGTGGCAATGCTGACCATTACTTGACCACTTCCATTCGTAAACTATTCAAAGAATCCTCTGGTCTTACAAAGTTTCACATTCTTGCTCCACTATATCTTGATTCTATCATATTTCTTTACTACCCACAAAGGGGCTACACACAGAGAGGACAAACAAGGACAGACAAACAGATTAAGTCGATTATATCAACCTCAGGGCGTAACTGGTGCTTAATTTATCGATCCTAAAAGGCTGAAAGGCAAAGTCGACCTCAACAGAATTTGAACCCGGAATGTAAAGACAGATGAAATACCGCTAAGCATTTTGCCCGGCATGCTAACGATTCTGCCAGCTTGCCACCGATGGATATCATGACAGGAAAACCTATCTTTAGGTATAAGAATAAACTAAAGCAATAAATAAAATCTCTACATCTTGATTTGACATGTTGGGGTAAGTCATTGCCTGGATCCACTTCCATGGTGTAAAATTTCTGGCTCTAGACAAATGGTGTAAATCTGATTTAGGTGTATTTACATTTTTTCTCTACAAGAAGAAATTTTCTTCATAACAAAACACAATGAATGTGTATGAGTTTGAACCTGCCACTGACATATCCAAAATGGTAATAACATTGCATTTATACACATCACTTTTACTTGTTTCAGTCATTTGACTGCGGCCATGCTGGAGCACCGTCTTTAGTCGAGTACATCGACCCCGGGACTTATTCTTTGTAAGCCCAGTACTTATTCTATCAGTCTCTTTTGCCGAACCGCTAAGTTACGGGGATGTAAACACACCAGCATCGGTTGTCTAGTGGTGTTGGTTGGACAAGCACAGACACACAAACATACACACATATATATACATATATATGATGGGCTTCTTTCAGTTTCCTTCTACCAAATCCACTCACAAGGCATTTGTCGGCCCAGTGCTATAGTAGAAGACACTTGCCCAAAGTGCCACGCAGTGGGACTGAACCCGGAACCATGTGGTTGGTAAACAAGCTACTTACCACACAGCCACTCCTACACCTATTTACATTTTTTCTCTACAAGAAGAAATTTTCTTCATAACAAAACAATGAATGTGTATGAGTTTGAACCTGTCACCGACATATCCAAAATGGTAATAACATTGCATTTATACACACCACTGCTTAGTACCGGTATTTTGTTTAAAAAATTACGGGCTGCTTGACTTAAGGTCTATTTGGCTGCTATTTTTACCACATCTCTCGAAAGCATGTCTGTTGACACTGTGCTCTGTTACTTGTGCCCATCTACTGTGCTAAAAATAACATATTTTGAAAAACGTATACATACATGCATGCATGTATGTATGTATGTATGTATGTATACGTATTTCAAAATAGAAAATTTCCCTTTAACAGGTAATTTTACATGCTAGAAATAGCAGGCAACACGGCCAAAAAACCACAATTTTATAGCAAATTTCGAAGTAAATGAAAAATAAAAACCTTTACCTTGTTATATAACGGTTATACCATGGTATAACCACAATTTTATAGCAAATTTCGAAGTATAAAATTGTGGTTTTTTGGCCGTGTTGGCTGCTATTTCTAGCATGTAAAATTACCTGTTAAAGGGTAATTTTCTATTTTGAAATACGAATATGTAGTCTATTGACTTTTTATACATGCTAGGTCACTGGTGGTGATATTTATAACGAGTATTCCCCACCCTATATATATATATATATATATATATATATCTAAGTTCAGCAACAATTAAGATTCAAATGAATATGGCATTTAATTTAGATGCACCAGAATATTTTATGGTGTTACCCATAAAAATATGCGGTGTGATTATAATAAAAAATAAGAACGAATCCGGTAATTTAGTAAAATTGTTTCATGCTACAACATTTTATTAAAAGCTGTAAATATTACAGCAGATTTAAGATGCCAAGTAATCTTCAGCTAATTTTATATTATATTATTGGAAAACCTATATGAAATTAGCTGAAGATTACTCGGCATCTTAAATCTGCTGTAATATTTACAGCTTTTAATAAAATGTTTGTAGTATGAAACAATTGTACTAAATTACCGGATTCATTCTTGTTGCTTATTTTTGAGTATATATATATATATATATATATATATGTATATATATATATATATATATATATATATACTACACTCTCGGAGTGGTTGGCGTTAGGAAGGGCATCCAGCTGTAGAAACACTGCCAGATCTGACTGGCCTGGTGCAGCCTTCGGGCTTGCCAGACCCCAGTTGAACCGTCCAACCCATGCTAGCATGGAAAGCGGACGTTAAACGATGATGATGATGATGATGATATATATGTGTGTGTGTGTGTGTATGCAAATACATACTTATATATATATACATACATATATATATATACATACATACATACATATATATATATATATACATACATATATATATATATATATATATATATATATATACACATACATATATATATATATATATATATATATATATGCACCCCACAACATAGACTGGTAGTTAGTGACTTTAGGATCAGGACTAAGAGGGCGACTAGAAGACGACCAACATGGAGAAGAAGGGTCTGGAAGCTTAAAGCCCCTGCGAATGGACAGAGATTTAGAGATATGTTACTTGAAGCCTTTGACGAAGTGGAAGGGGGTATAGCTACACATGGGGTAGAAGACAACTGGACGTTTCTGAGGGACAACCTGCTGAAAGCCGCTGACCAGATCTGTGGCTGGTGCAATGTCCCCTTAAGACCCAAAATAACGTGGTGGTGGAACAATATTGTTGACAGGGCTATTAGACAAAAGAAACAGGCTTGGAAGGCCTGGAAGAACGATGGTAGCAGGGAAGGGTATCAGACTGCCAGAAGGGAAGCTAGGAGACAGGTCTATCTAGCCAGAGGGGAAGCAGATAAGAGAAAATTTGCCAATGTCCTGCGCCGTGAGGATGAAAGACTTGAGGTATTTCGTGTTGCAAGACAGTGTGTGAGAGAGAATCGTGATGTGGTAGGAGAGAAATGTGTTCGCATGGAGGATGGTTCACTTGCGCTAAATGAGGATGCAAAGAGAGAAGCTTGGAGACGCCACTATGAAAGGTTACTGAATGAGGAAAATGAATGGGATAAAGAGAGTCTGCCGAATGTTGACCCTACAGAGGGACCAGCTATCCGAGTTGATAGTTCCGTGGTAGCTAAGGCAATTAGAAGCATGAAGACAGGGAAAGCCCCAGGCCCATCAGGAATTACTGCAGAGACGCTCAAAATATCTGGCAGTGTCGGCTATAACCTAGTCACCCGTATAGTCAACCAGGTGATACACGAAGGAGTCATACCCAATGACTGGTGCAGCAGCATACTAGTCAACTGCTACAAAGGTAAAGGTGATGCCCTAGATACAAATAATTACAGAGGTATCAAGCTGTTGGATCAAGTAATGAAGGTTACGGAGAGGGTCATAGCCCAACTAATTAGAGAGAGAGTTAGTTTAGATGAGATGCAGTTTGGGTTCGTGCCAGGGAAAAGTACCACTGATGCTATATTCCTGGTAAGGCAGCTGCAGGAGAAATACCTAGCCAAAGATAAGCCCCTGTACCTGGCTTTCGTTGACATGGAGAAAGCTTTTGATAGGGTCCCCCGATCCCTTATCTGGTGGTCAATGAGGAAACTAGGGATAGATGAATGGCTGGTGAGGACTGTGCAAGCCATGTACAGAGATGCCGTAAGTAAGGTTAGGGTTGGCAACATGTACACAGAAGAATTCAAAGTAGAGGTTGGGGTCCACCAAGGTTCAGTACTCAGCCCCCTCCTATTTATCATAGTACTCCAGGCAATTACGGAGGAATTCAAGACAGGCTGTCCCTGGGAGCTCCTCTACGCTGACGACCTTGCTCTTATTGCTGAGTCACTATCAGAACTGGAGGAGAAGTTCCAGGTGTGGAAGGAGGGTTTAGAATCAAGGGGCCTTAGAGTCAACCTAGCTAA
>NC_043023.1:10156354-10238854 GCF_006345805.1 Octopus sinensis
AGAATTCCAGTAGTCTAGTTCCCTCATCATTTCTGGTGCCAATACCATGGCCACCGTGTACCCCAGTGAAGATACCCGATTCCCGCCCAACATGCCCATTAAAGTCTCCACCCACAAAGATGAAGTCCTTGCTACTAGTCTTTGAGGTAGCCTGTAGAAGGGTATCATAAATGTGGTCCTTCTGATCATTTGGTCGCCCCACATGTGGGGCATAGGCGGTGATAATCGTAGCTGTGCCACTATATATATATATATATATATATATATGGGTACTTTTCTACAAGCGTGGTCCTGGTGCTAGCTAGTCGTGACTAGTCGATCTTACAAAGACTACGTAACGCGAGTGCGCGACTAAAAATCACACTCGCATGCCCTAGACATGTTTGAGGTTTTTTTAACAAGTAATATTTTTTAAACAAAGAAAATAAAACACAAAGTAAGTAATTTCTTTTGTTGAGTCTTTTATTTACTTTGTTTTAGACAAAACCCATTTTATTTGATATATATTCAGCCATTATATACATATATTATTATGCGCGCATCTGTTAATTTGCATACTCGCGCTAGGTAGTCGTTGAAGGATCGACCAGTCATGACGGACTAGCACGAGTGCACGCACCAGGACCATTCTTTTTGAGTAGTACCTTTGGTAGAGTATGGCAGACTGGTTATGGGGTTATGCTGCCTCTAATTTTTATTTCATCCCCCTGCAATGCTTCTAGATGTCTCACCAACGTATGTAATGTTCTTGTCTTTACAAGCACCCCACAAGAAAATCTCTGTCTATAGATGGGTAGAGGCGAATTATATCAATTCTACCCGGACACAACCCGTGAGGTCTTCAGAGGGTTTGCAGCTATTGATTCTACTGAGTAGATCCTCCCTGCTCACAAAGACGTGTGTCTCCATTTCCATGAGTGATCGTTACACCTTCGACAGGAAGGAGAATGATTAACATTGCCCCTTTTTATAATGAAGGACTCATGAAATTGTAAGATGTATTTGGAGTCAGGATTTTGCTCCATGAGCCGACTGTACTTTTTGGGGTTTATAAAATATTAATGTTGATGATAATAATAATAATAATGATTTTTTTTTTGTATTTTTAAGTACAAAACCTGAAATTTATAGGAAGGGGACAAATTAATTTCAGGGACTCGAGTGCTCTACCGCTTGTTTTATTTACCTCGAAAGGATGAAAGTCGACCTCAGTGAAAGTCATACTTGGAAAAGAATGACGTTTGGGGCACCAACTCATGACAGACGAAATATAAAGAGGGACCTTCACTGTGGGCTAGCTAGCAAGCTGGTCTTCAGAGAAGGGACTCCTGGTTAGGTGGGAGGGGCATCTGGATGCTCAAATGATCGATCGTACTCGCCCTCACAGTGTGTACCTGATTGAAGAGAAATAAACAATGCACAGACACACTCCCATTCCTGATTGCTTTTATCTCTAGTTTGACAAAGCTATTTACGAACGAAATGCTGTTAAGCAATTAATTCGGCATCTTAGAGATTCTACCAGTATTTAATATTGTAGCAAGTCAGGAAAGCTATTTTAGTTGTTACACCATAGCACGGTTTTGCTATGTCATTCTCCAGCCCATCAGTGTGGGCACGCATGGATCCTAGAGGTAAGTTCAGTGCCCATGAAGAGAAGTGGGAGTTTTAATTAGTCAGCATTTCACTTGTGGCAACTTTGCTCTGCGAAATTCTGGATGGCATCAACTCACTACTCTGGTCATGTTATGCCCACTATATTTTTGTTTTAGCTAGCTCCATTCCCATTAGCTTCTAACACCTTCCAACTCAATCTACTTATGCAAGCATGGACAGTAAATGCATGACAATGGTAGTGATATAAAATCTGCAATGTTTATTTACTTATGTTGGTCAACTATCCAGTTTTATCTTACTGCTTCTTTTCCTATTTCAGAATATCAGAACATGTTGACGTGAAGGAAATCTCTCCATTCAGAAGTGTCTTTGATATTCTCATCACCTAAAGGAAGACGATATATTTATAAGGAGCATTCATGAATAAGTCTACCTCTGTATACAAATACAGTCTATAACAAGGAACAGTGAAATATTATTCTTTCTGTGGAATGTATGGAAGAAACATTGCATTAAGTTGTTATCCGAATGAAGTGACAAAAGTGAACAGAAATGTATTCATGGAAATGAAAAACACTTTATCATTGTGAAGTGTATGATAAGTGATTCTCTCAAAATGAATAATTTAACTGAATCAGAAAACCTTGATAACGAGAAAAAGCCATATCACTGTAATATCTGTGGAAAATCATTTTCTTACAGTAGTGACATTGCTAGACACAAACGTACACATACAGGAGAGAAACCTTATCATTGTGAGATCTGTGGTAAATCATTCTCTGTAAGCAATATCTTAACTGATCACATACGTACACATACAGGAGAGAAACCTTATCATTGTGATATCTGTGGTAAATCATTCTCTCAAAGCAATATCTTGACTTTACACAAGCGTATTCATACAGGAGAGAAGCCATATCATCGGGAGATCTGTGGTAAATCATTCTCTCATAATAGTTATTTGGTTACACACAATCGCATTCATACTGGTGAGAAACCTTATCATTGTCATATCTGTGGTAAATCATTCTCTCATAATCGTCATTTGGTTACTCACAATCGCATTCATACTGGTGAAAAACCATATCAGTGTGATATCTGTGGTAAATCATTCTCTCATAATGGTCATTTGGTTACTCACAATCGCATTCATACTGGTGAAAAACCATATCAGTGTGATATCTGTGGTAAATCATTCTCTCATAATGGTCATTTGGTTACTCACAATCGCATTCATACTGGTGAAAAACCATATCAGTGTGATATCTGTGGTAAATCATTCTCTCATAATGGTCATTTGGTTACTCACAATCGCATTCATACTGGTGAAAAACCATATCAGTGTGATATCTGTGGTAAATCATTCTCTCATAATGGTCATTTGGTTACTCACAATCGCATTCATACTGGTGAAAAACCATATCAGTGTGATATCTGTGGTAAATCATTCTCTCATAATGGTCATTTGGTTACTCACAATCGCATTCATACTGGTGAAAAACCATATCAGTGTGATATCTGTGGTAAATCATTCTCTCATAATGGTCATTTGGTTACTCACAAACGCATTCATACTGGTGAAAAACCATATCAGTGTGATATCTGTGGTAAATCATTCTCTCATAATGGTCATTTGGTTACTCACAATCGCATTCATACTGGTGAAAAACCATATCAGTGTGATATCTGTGGTAAATCATTCTCTCATAATGGTCATTTGGTTACTCACAATCGCATTCATACTGGTGAAAAACCATATCAGTGTGATATCTGTGGTAAATCATTCTCTCATAATGGTCATTTGGTTACTCACAATCGCATTCATACTGGTGAAAAACCATATCAGTGTGATATCTGTGGTAAATCATTCTCTCATAATGGTCATTTGGTTACTCACAAATGCATTCATACTGGTGAAAAACCATATCAGTGTGATATCTGTGGTAAATCATTCTCTCATAATGGTCATTTGGTTACTCACAATCGCATTCATACTGGTGAAAAACCATATCAGTGTGAAATCTGTGGTAAATCATTCTCTCATAATGGTCATTTGGTTACTCACAAACGCATTCATACTGGTGAAAAACCATATCAGTGTGATATCTGTGGTAAATCATTCTCTCATAATGGTCATTTGGTTACTCACAATCGCATTCATACTGGTGAAAAACCATATCAGTGTGATATCTGTGGTAAATCATTCTCTCATAATGGTCATTTGGTTACTCACAAACGCATTCATACTGGTGAAAAACCATATCAGTGTGATATCTGTGGTAAATCATTCTCTCATAATGGTCATTTGGTTACTCACAATCGCATTCATACTGGTGAAAAACCATATCAGTGTGAATCTGTGGTAAATCATTCTCTCATAATGGTCATTTGGTTACTCACAAACGCATTCATACTGGTGAAAAACCATATCAGTGTGATATCTGTGGTAAATCATTCTCTCATAATGGTCATTTGGTTACTCACAAACGCATTCATACTGGTGAAAAACCATATCAGTGTGATATCTGTGGTAAATCACTCTCTCATAATGGTCATTTGGTTACTCACAATCGCATTCATACTGGTGAAAAACCATATCAGTGTGATATCTGTGGTAACTCATTCTCTCATAATGGTCATTTGGTTACTCACAAACGCATTCATACTGGTGAAAAACCATATCAGTGTGATATCTGTGGTAAATCATTCTCTCATAATGGTCATTTGGTTACTCACAATCGCATTCATACTGGTGAAAAACCATATCAGTGTGAAATCTGTGGTAAATCATTCTCTCATAATGGTCATTTGGTTACTCACAAACGCATTCATACTGGTGAAAAACCATATCAGTGTGATATCTGTGGTAAATCATTCTCTCATAATGGTCATTTGGTTACTCACAATCGCATTCATACTGGTGAAAAACCATATCAGTGTGATATCTGTGGTAAATCATTCTCTCATAATGGTCATTTGGTTACTCACAATCGCATTCATACTGGTGAAAAACCATATCAGTGTGAAATCTGTGGTAAATCATTCTCTCATAATGGTCATTTGGTTACTCACAAATGCATTCATACTGGTGAAAAACCATATCAGTGTGATATCTGTGGTAAATCATTCTCTCATAATCGTCATTTGGTTACTCACAATCGCATTCATACTGGTGAAAAACCATATCAGTGTGATATCTGTGGTAAATCATTCTCTCATAATGGTCATTTGGTTACTCACAAACGCATTCATACTGGTGAAAAACCATATCAGTGTGATATCTGTGGTAAATCATTCTCTCATAATGGTCATTTGGTTACTCACAATCGCATTCATACTGGTGAAAAACCATATCAGTGTGATATCTGTGGTAAATCATTCTCTCATAATGGTCATTTGGTTACTCACAAACGCATTCATACTGGTGAAAAACCATATCAGTGTGATATCTGTGGTAAATCATTCTCTCATAATGGTCATTTGGTTACTCACAATCGCATTCATACTGGTGAAAAACCATATCAGTGTGAAATCTGTGGTAAATCATTCTCTCATAATGGTCATTTGGTTACTCACAAACGCATTCATACTGGTGAAAAACCATATCAGTGTGATATCTGTGGTAAATCATTCTCTCATAATGGTCATTTGGTTACTCAAATCGCATTCATACTGGTGAAAAACCATATCAGTGTGAAATCTGTGGTAAATCATTCTCTCATAATGGTCATTTGGTTACTCACAAACGCATTCATACTGGTGAAAAACCATATCAGTGTGATATCTGTGGTAAATCATTCTCTCATAATGGTCATTTGGTTACTCACAAACGCATTCATACTGGTGAAAAACCATATCAGTGTGATATCTGTGGTAAATCATTCTCTCATAATGGTCATTTGGTTACTCACAATCGCATTCATACTGGTGAAAAACCATATCAGTGTGATATCTCTGGTAAATCATTCTCTCATAATGGTCATTTGGTTACTCACAAACGCATTCATACTGGTGAAAAACCATATCAGTGTGATATCTGTGGTAAATCATTCTCTCATAATGGTCATTTGGTTACTCACAATCGCATTCATACTGGTGAAAAACCATATCAGAGTGAAATCTGTGGTAAATCATTCTCTCATAATGGTCATTTGGTTACTCACAAAGGCATTCATACTGGTGAAAAACCATATCAGTGTGATATCTGTGGTAAATCATTCTCTCATAATGGTCATTTGGTTACTCACAATCGCATTCATACTGGTGAAAAACCATATCAGTGTGATATCTGTGGTAAATCATTCTCTCATAATGGTCATTTAGTTACTTACAATCGCATTCATACTGGTGAAAAACCATATCAGTGTGAATCTGTGGTAAATCATTCTCTCATAATGGTCATTTGGTTACTCACAAATGCATTCATACTGGTGAAAAACCATATCAGTGTGATATCTGTGGTAAATCATTCTCTCATAATGGTCATTTGGTTACTCACAATCGCATTCATACTGGTGAAAAACCATATCAGTGTGATATCTGTGGTAAATCATTCTCTCATAATGGTCATTTGGTTACTCACAAACGCATTCATACTGGTGAAAAACCATATCAGTGTGATATCTGTGGTAAATCATTCTCTCATAATGGTCATTTGGTTACTCACAATCGCATTCATACTGGTGAAAAACATATCAGTGTGATATCTGTGGTAAATCATTCTCTCATAATGGTCATTTGGTTACTCACAAACGCATTCATACTGGTGAAAAACCATATCAGTGTGATATCTGTGGTAAATCATTCTCTCATAATGGTCATTTGGTTACTCACAATCGCATTCATACTGGTGAAAAACCATATCAGTGTGAAATCTGTGGTAAAACATTCTCTCATAATGGTCATTTGGTTACTCACAAACGCATTCATACTGGTGAAAAACCATATCAGTGTGATATCTGTGGTAAATCATTCTCTCAAAATGGTCATTTGGTTACTCACAAACGCATTCATACTGGTGAAAAACCATATCAGTGTGATATCTGTGGTAAATCATTCTCTCATAATGGTCATTTGGTTACTCACAATCGCATTCATACTGGTGAAAAACCATATCAGTGTGATATCTGTGGTAAATCATTCTCTCATAATGGTCATTTGGTTACTCACAAACGCATTCATACTGGTGAAAAACCATATCAGTGTGATATCTGTGGTAAATCATTCTCTCATAATGGTCATTTGGTTACTCACAATCGCATTCATACTGGTGAAAAACCATATCAGTGTGAATCTGTGGTAAATCATTCTCTCATAATGGTCATTTGGTTACTCACAAACGCATTCATACTGGTGAAAAACCATATCAGTGTGATATCTGTGGTAAATCATTCTCTCATAATGGTCATTTGGTTACTCACAATCGCATTCATACTGGTGAAAAACCATATCAGTGTGATATCTGTGGTAAATCATTCTCTCATAATGGTCATTTGGTTACTCACAATCGCATTCATACTGGTGAAAAACCATATCAGTGTGATATCTGTGGTAAATCATTCTCTCATAATGGTCATTTGGTTACTCACAATCGCATTCATACTGGTGAAAAACCATATCAGTGTGATATCTGTGGTAAATCATTCTCTCATAATGGTCATTTGGTTACTCACAAATGCATTCATACTGGTGAAAAACCATATCAGTGTGATATCTGTGGTAAATCATTCTCTCATAATGGTCATTTGGTTACTCACAATCGCATTCATACTGGTGAAAAACCATATCAGTGTGATATCTGTGGTAAATCATTCTCTCATAATGGTCATTTGGTTACTCACAAACGCATTCATACTGGTGAAAAACCATATCAGTGTGATATCTGTGGTAAATCATTCTCTCATAATGGTCATTTGGTTACTCACAATCGCATTCATACTGGTGAAAAACCATATCAGTGTGATATCTGTGGTAAATCATTCTCTCATAATGGTCATTTGGTTACTCACAAACGCATTCATACTGGTGAAAAACCATATCAGTGTGATATCTGTGGTAAATCATTCTCTCATAATGGTCATTTGGTTACTCACAATCGCATTCATACTGGTGAAAAACCATATCAGTGTGAAATCTGTGGTAAATCATTCTCTCATAATGGTCATTTGGTTACTCACAAACGCATTCATACTGGTGAAAAACCATATCAGTGTGATATCTGTGGTAAATCATTCTCTCATAATGGTCATTTGGTTACTCACAAACGCATTCATACTGGTGAAAAACCATATCAGTGTGATATCTGTGGTAAATCATTCTCTCATAATGGTCATTTGGTTACTCACAATCGCATTCATACTGGTGAAAAACCATATCAGTGTGATATCTGTGGTAAATCATTCTCTCATAATGGTCATTTGGTTACTCACAAACGCATTCATACTGGTGAAAAACCATATCAGTGTGATATCTGTGGTAAATCATTCTCTCATAATGGTCATTTGGTTACTCACAATCGCATTCATACTGGTGAAAAACCATATCAGTGTGATATCTGTGGTAAATCATTCTCTCATAATGGTCATTTGGTTACTCACAAACGCATTCATACTGGTGAAAAACCATATCAGTGTGATATCTGTGGTAAATCATTCTCTCATAATGGTCATTTGGTTACTCACAATCGCATTCATACTGGTGAAAAACCATATCAGTGTGATATCTGTGGTAAATCATTCTCTCATAATGGTCATTTGGTTACTCACAATCGCATTCATACTGGTGAAAAACCATATCAGTGTGAATCTGTGGTAAATCATTCTCTCATAATGGTCATTTGGTTACTCACAAACGCATTCATACTGGTGAAAAACCATATCAGTGTGATATCTGTGGTAAATCATTCTCTCATAATGGTCATTTGGTTACTCACAAACGCATTCATACTGGTGAAAAACCATATCAGTGTGATATCTGTGGTAAATCATTCTCTCATAATGGTCATTTGGTTACTCACAATCGCATTCATACTGGTGAAAAACCATATCAGTGTGATATCTGTGGTAAATCATTCTCTCATAATGGTCATTTGGTTACTCACAAACGCATTCATACTGGTGAAAAACCATATCAGTGTGATATCTGTGGTAAATCATTCTCTCATAATGGTCATTTGGTTACTCACAATCGCATTCATACTGGTGAAAAACCATATCAGTGTGATATCTGTGGTAAATCATTCTCTCATAATGGTCATTTGGTTACTCACAAACGCATTCATACTGGTGAAAAACCATATCAGTGTGATATCTGTGGTAAATCATTCTCTCATAATGGTCATTTGGTTACTCACAATCGCATTCATACTGGTGAAAAACCATATCAGTGTGATATCTGTGGTAAATCATTCTCTCATAATGGTCATTTGGTTACTCACAATCGCATTCATACTGGTGAAAAACCATATCAGTGTGATATCTGTGGTAAATCATTCTCTCATAATGGTCATTTGGTTACTCACAAATGCATTCATACTGGTGAAAAACCATATCAGTGTGATATCTGTGGTAAATCATTCTCTCATAATGGTCATTTGGTTACTCACAATCGCATTCATACTGGTGAAAAACCATATCAGTGTGATATCTGTGGTAAATCATTCTCTCATAATGGTCATTTGGTTACTCACAAACGCATTCATACTGGTGAAAAACCATATCAGTGTGATATCTGTGGTAAATCATTCTCACATAATGGTCATTTGGTTACTCACAATCGCATTCATACTGGTGAAAAACCATATCAGTGTGATATCTGTGGTAAATCATTCTCTCATAATGGTCATTTGGTTACTCACAAATGCATTCATACTGGTGAAAAACCATATCAGTGTGATATCTGTGGTAAATCATTCTCTCATAATGGTCATTTGGTTACTCACAATCGCATTCATACAGGTGAAAAACCATATCAGTGTGAAATCTGTGGTAAATCATTCTCTCATAATGGTCATTTGGTTACTCACAAACGCATTCATACTGGTGAAAAACCATATCAGTGTGATATCTGTGGTAAATCATTCTCTCATAATGGTCATTTGGTTACTCACAAATGCATTCATACTGGTGAAAAACCATATCAGTGTGATATCTGTGGTAAATCATTCTCTCATAATGGTCATTTGGTTACTCACAATCGCATTCATACTGGTGAAAAACCATATCAGTGTGATATCTGTGGTAAATCATTCTCTCATAATGGTCATTTGGTTACTCACAATCGCATTCATACTGGTGAAAAACCATATCAGTGTGATATCTGTGGTAAATCATTCTCTCATAATGGTCATTTGGTTACTCACAAACGCATTCATACTGGTGAAAAACCATATCAGTGTGATATCTGTGGTAAATCATTCTCTCATAATGGTCATTTGGTTACTCACAATCGCATTCATACTGGTGAAAAACCATATCAGTGTGATATCTGTGGTAAATCATTCTCTCATAATGGTCATTTGGTTACTCACAATCGCATTCATACTGGTGAAAAACCATATCAGTGTGATATCTGTGGTAAATCATTCTCTCATAATGGTCATTTGGTTACTCACAATGCATTCATACTGGTGAAAAACCATATCAGTGTGATATCTGTGGTAAATCATTCTCTCATAATGGTCATTTGGTTACTCACAATCGCATTCATACTGGTGAAAAACCATATCAGTGTGATATCTGTGGTAAATCATTCTCTCATAATGGTCATTTGGTTACTCACAAACGCATTCATACTGGTGAAAAACCATATCAGTGTGATATCTGTGGTAAATCATTCTCTCATAATGGTCATTTGGTTACTCACAATCGCATTCATACTGGTGAAAAACCATATCAGTGTGATATCTGTGGTAAATCATTCTCTCATAATGGTCATTTGGTTACTCACAAACGCATTCATACTGGTGAAAAACCATATCAGTGTGATATCTGTGGTAAATCATTCTCTCATAATGGTCATTTGGTTACTCACAATCGCATTCATACTGGTGAAAAACCATATCAGTGTGATATCTGTGGTAAATCATTCTCTCATAATGGTCATTTGGTTACTCACAAACGCATTCATACTGGTGAAAAACCATATCAGTGTGATATCTGTGGTAAATCATTCTCTCATAATGGTCATTTGGTTACTCACAATCGCATTCATACTGGTGAAAAACCATATCAGTGTGATATCTGTGGTAAATCATTCTCTCATAATGGTCATTTGGTTACTCACAATCGCATTCATACTGGTGAAAAACCATATCAGTGTGATATCTGTGGTAAATCATTCTCTCATAATGGTCATTTGGTTACTCACAAACGCATTCATACTGGTGAAAAACCATATCAGTGTGATATCTGTGGTAAATCATTCTCTCATAATGGTCATTTGGTTACTCACAAACGCATTCATACTGGTGAAAAACCATATCAGTGTGATATCTGTGGTAAATCATTCTCTCATAATGGTCATTTGGTTACTCACAATCGCATTCATACTGGTGAAAAACCATATCAGTGTGATATCTGTGGTAAATCATTCTCTCATAATGGTCATTTGGTTACTCACAATCGCATTCATACTGGTGAAAAACCATATCAGTGTGATATCTGTGGTAAATCATTCTCTCATAATGGTCATTTGGTTACTCACAAACGCATTCATACTGGTGAAAAACCATATCAGTGTGATATCTGTGGTAAATCATTCTCTCATAATGGTCATTTGGTTACTCACAATCGCATTCATACTGGTGAAAAACCATATCAGTGTGATATCTGTGGTAAATCATTCTCTCATAATGGTCATTTGGTTACTCACAATCGCATTCATACTGGTGAAAAACCATATCAGTGTGATATCTGTGGTAAATCATTCTCTCATAATGGTCATTTGGTTACTCACAAACGCATTCATACTGGTGAAAAACCATATCAGTGTGATATCTGTGGTAAATCATTCTCTCATAATGGTCATTTGGTTACTCACAATCGCATTCATACTGGTGAAAAACCATATCAGTGTGATATCTGTGGTAAATCATTCTCTCATAATGGTCATTTGGTTACTCACAAACGCATTCATACTGGTGAAAAACCATATCAGTGTGATATCTGTGGTAAATCATTCTCTCATAATGGTCATTTGGTTACTCACAATCGCATTCATACTGGTGAAAAACCATATCAGTGTGATATCTGTGGTAAATCATTCTCTCATAATGGTCATTTGGTTACTCACAATCGCATTCATACTGGTGAAAAACCATATCAGTGTGATATCTGTGGTAAATCATTCTCTCATAATGGTCATTTGGTTACTCACAAACGCATTCATACTGGTGAAAAACCATATCAGTGTGATATCTGTGGTAAATCATTCTCTCATAATGGTCATTTGGTTACTCACAAACGCATTCATACTGGTGAAAAACCATATCAGTGTGATATCTGTGGTAAATCATTCTCTCATAATGGTCATTTGGTTACTCACAATCGCATTCATACTGGTGAAAAACCATATCAGTGTGATATCTGTGGTAAATCATTCTCTCATAATGGTCATTTGGTTACTCACAATCGCATTCATACTGGTGAAAAACCATATCAGTGTGATATCTGTGGTAAATCATTCTCTCATAATGGTCATTTGGTTACTCACAATCGCATTCATACTGGTGAAAAACCATATCAGTGTGATATCTGTGGTAAATCATTCTCTCATAATGGTCATTTGGTTACTCACAATCGCATTCATACTGGTGAAAAACCATATCAGTGTGATATCTGTGGTAAATCATTCTCTCATAATGGTCATTTGGTTACTCACAAACGCATTCATACTGGTGAAAAACCATATCAGTGTGATATCTGTGGTAAATCATTCTCTCATAATGGTCATTTGGTTACTCACAATCGCATTCATACTGGTGAAAAACCATATCAGTGTGATATCTGTGGTAAATCATTCTCTCATAATGGTCATTTGGTTACTCACAATCGCATTCATACTGGTGAAAAACCATATCAGTGTGATATCTGTGGTAAATCATTCTCTCATAATGGTCATTTGGTTACTCACAATCGCATTCATACTGGTGAAAACCATATCAGTGTGATATCTGTGGTAAATCATTCTCTCATAATGGTCATTTGGTTACTCACAATCGCATTCATACTGGTGAAAAACCATATCAGTGTGATATCTGTGGTAAATCATTCTCTCATAATGGTCATTTGGTTACTCACAATCGCATTCATACTGGTGAAAAACCATATCAGTGTGATATCTGTGGTAAATCATTCTCTCATAATGGTCATTTGGTTACTCACAATCGCATTCATACTGGTGAAAAACCATATCAGTGTGATATCTGTGGTAAATCATTCTCTCATAATGGTCATTTGGTTACTCACAATCGCATTCATACTGGTGAAAAACCATATCAGTGTGATATCTGTGGTAAATCATTCTCTCATAATGGTCATTTGGTTACTCACAATCGCATTCATACTGGTGAAAAACCATATCAGTGTGATATCTGTGGTAAATCATTCTCTCATAATGGTCATTTGGTTACTCACAACGCATTCATACTGGTGAAAAACCATATCAGTGTGATATCTGTGGTAAATCATTCTCTCATAATGGTCATTTGGTTACTCACAATCGCATTCATACTGGTGAAAAACCATATCAGTGTGATATCTGTGGTAAATCATTCTCTCATAATGGTCATTTGGTTACTCACAACGCATTCATACTGGTGAAAAACCATATCAGTGTGATATCTGTGGTAAATCATTCTCTCATAATGGTCATTTGGTTACTCACAATCGCATTCATACTGGTGAAAAACCATATCAGTGTGATATCTGTGGTAAATCATTCTCTCATAATGGTCATTTGGTTACTCACAATCGCATTCATACTGGTGAAAAACCATATCAGTGTGATATCTGTGGTAAATCATTCTCTCATAATGGTCATTTGGTTACTCACAAACGCATTCATACTGGTGAAAAACCATATCAGTGTGATATCTGTGGTAAATCATTCTCTCATAATGGTCATTTGGTTACTCACAATCGCATTCATACTGGTGAAAAACCATATCAGTGTGATATCTGTGGTAAATCATTCTCTCATAATGGTCATTTGGTTACTCACAAACGCATTCATACTGGTGAAAAACCATATCAGTGTGATATCTGTGGTAAATCATTCTCTCATAATGGTCATTTGGTTACTCACAAACGCATTCATACTGGTGAAAAACCATATCAGTGTGATATCTGTGGTAAATCATTCTCTCATAATGGTCATTTGGTTACTCACAATCGCATTCATACTGGTGAAAAACCATATCAGTGTGATATCTGTGGTAAATCATTCTCTCATAATGGTCATTTGGTTACTCACAATCGCATTCATACTGGTGAAAAACCATATCAGTGTGATATCTGTGGTAAATCATTCTCTCATAATGGTCATTTGGTTACTCACAATCGCATTCATACTGGTGAAAAACCATATCAGTGTGATATCTGTGGTAAATCATTCTCTCATAATGGTCATTTGGTTACTCACAATCGCATTCATACTGGTGAAAAACCATATCAGTGTGATATCTGTGGTAAATCATTCTCTCATAATGGTCATTTGGTTACTCACAATCGCATTCATACTGGTGAAAAACCATATCAGTGTGATATCTGTGGTAAATCATTCTCTCATAATGGTCATTTGGTTACTCACAATCGCATTCATACTGGTGAAAACCATATCAGTGTGATATCTGTGGTAAATCATTCTCTCATAATGGTCATTTGGTTACTCACAATCGCATTCATACTGGTGAAAAACCATATCAGTGTGATATCTGTGGTAAATCATTCTCTCATAATGGTCATTTGGTTACTCACAATCGCATTCATACTGGTGAAAAACCATATCAGTGTGATATCTGTGGTAAATCATTCTCTCATAATGGTCATTTGGTTACTCACAATCGCATTCATACTGGTGAAAAACCATATCAGTGTGATATCTGTGGTAAATCATTCTCTCATAATGGTCATTTGGTTACTCACAACGCATTCATACTGGTGAAAAACCATATCAGTGTGATATCTGTGGTAAATCATTCTCTCATAATGGTCATTTGGTTACTCACAATCGCATTCATACTGGTGAAAAACCATATCAGTGTGATATCTGTGGTAAATCATTCTCTCATAATGGTCATTTGGTTACTCACAATCGCATTCATACTGGTGAAAAACCATATCAGTGTGATATCTGTGGTAAATCATTCTCTCATAATGGTCATTTGGTTACTCACAATCGCATTCATACTGGTGAAAAACCATATCAGTGTGATATCTGTGGTAAATCATTCTCTCATAATGGTCATTTGGTTACTCACAAAGCATTCATACTGGTGAAAAACCATATCAGTGTGATATCTGTGGTAAATCATTCTCTCATAATGGTCATTTGGTTACTCACAATCGCATTCATACTGGTGAAAAACCATATCAGTGTGATATCTGTGGTAAATCATTCTCTCATAATGGTCATTTGGTTACTCACAATCGCATTCATACTGGTGAAAAACCATATCAGTGTGATATCTGTGGGTAAATCATTCTCTCATAATGGTCATTTGGTTACTCACAATCGCATTCATACTGGTGAAAAACCATATCAGTGTGATATCTGTGGTAAATCATTCTCTCATAATGGTCATTTGGTTACTCACAATCGCATTCATACTGGTGAAAAACCATATCAGTGTGATATCTGTGGTAAATCATTCTCTCATAATGGTCATTTGGTTACTCACAATCGCATTCATACTGGTGAAAAAACCATATCAGTGTGATATCTGTGGTAAATCATTCTCTCATAATGGTCATTTGGTTACTCACAATCGCTTCATACTGGTGAAAAACCATATCAGTGTGATATCTGTGGTAAATCATTCTCTCATAATGGTCATTTGGTTACTCACAATCGCATTCATACTGGTGAAAAACCATATCAGTGTGATATCTGTGGTAAATCATTCTCTCATAATGGTCATTGGTTACTCACAATCGCATTCATACTGGTGAAAAACCATATCAGTGTGATATCTGTGGTAAATCATTCTCTCATAATGGTCATTTGGTTACTCACAATCGCATTCATACTGGTGAAAAACCATATCAGTGTGATATCTGTGGTAAATCATTCTCTCATAATGGTCATTTGGTTACTCACAATCGCATTCATACTGGTGAAAAACCATATCAGTGTGATATCTGTGGTAAATCATTCTCTCATAATGGTCATTTGGTTACTCACAATCGCATTCATACTGGTGAAAAACCATATCAGTGTGATATCTGTGGTAAATCATTCTCTCATAATGGTCATTTGGTTACTCACAATCGCATTCATACTGGTGAAAAACCATATCAGTGTGATATCTGTGGTAAATCATTCTCTCATAATGGTCATTTGGTTACTCACAATCGCATTCATACTGGTGAAAACCATATCAGTGTGATATCTGTGGTAAATCATTCTCTCATAATGGTCATTTGGTTACTCACAAACGCATTCATACTGGTGAAAAACCATATCAGTGTGATATCTGTGGTAAATCATTCTCTCATAATGGTCATTTATTTACTCACAAACGCATTCATACTGGTGAAAAACCATATCAGTGTGATATCTGTGGTAAATCATTCTCTCATAATGGTCATTTGGTTATTCACAATCGCATTCATACTTGTGAAAAACCATATCAGTGTGATATCTGTGGTAAATCATTCTCTCATAATGGTCATTTGGTTACTCACAAACGCATTCATACTGGTGAAAAACCATATCAGTGTGATATCTGTGGTAAATCATTCTCTCATAATGGTCATTTGGTTACTCACAATCGCATTCATACTGGTGAAAAACCTATCAGTGTGTATATCTGTGGTAAATCATTCTCTCATAATGGTCATTTGGTTACTCACAATCGCATTCATACTGGTGAAAAACCATATCAGTGTGATATCTGTGGTAAATCATTCTCTCATAATGGTCATTTGGTTACTCACAATCGCATTCATACTGGTGAAAAACCATATCAGTGTGATATCTGTGGTAAATCATTCTCTCATAATGGTCATTTGGTTACTCACAATCGCATTCATACTGGTGAAAAACCATATCAGTGTGATATCTGTGGTAAATCATTCTCTCATAATGTCATTTGGTTACTCACAATCGCATTCATACTGGTGAAAAACCATATCAGTGTGAATCTGTGGTAAATCATTCTCTCATAATGGTCATTTGGTTACTCACAAATGCATTCATACTGGTGAAAAACCATATCAGTGTGATATCTGTGGTAAATCATTCTCTCATAATCGTCATTTGGTTACTCACATCGCATTCATACTGGTGAAAAACCATATCAGTGTGATATCTGTGGTAAATCATTCTCTCATAATGGTCATTTGGTTACTCACAATGCATTCTACTGGTGAAAAACCATATCAGTGTGATATCTGTGGTAAATCATTCTCTCATAATGGTCATTTGGTTACTCACAATCGCATTCATACTGGTGAAACCCTATCAGTGATATCTGTGGTAAATCATTCTCTCATAATGGTCATTTGGTTACTCACAAACGCATTCATACTGGTGAAAAACCATATCAGTGTGATATCTGTGGTAAATCATTCTCTCATAATGGTCATTTGGTTACTCACATCGCATTCATACTGTGAAAAACCATATCAGTGTGAATCTGTGGTAAATCATTCTCTCATAATGGTCATTTGGTTACTCACAAACGCATTCATACTGGTGAAAAACCATATCAGTGTGATATCTGTGGTAATCATTCTCTCAAATGGTCATTTGGTACTCACAAACGCATTCATACTGGTGAAACCATATCAGTGTGATATCTGTGTGTAAATCATTCTCTCATAATGGTCATTTGGTTACTCACAATCGCATTCATACTGGTGAAAAACCATATCAGTGTGATATCTGTGGTAAATCATTCTCTCATAATGGTCATTTGGTTACTACACAATCGCATTCATACTGGTGAAAACCATATCAGTGTGATATCTGTGGTAAATCATTCTCTCATAATGGTCATTTGGTTACTCACAATCGCATTCATACTGGTGAAAAACCATATCAGTGTGATATCTGTGGTAAATCATTCTCTCATAATGGTCATTTGGTTACTCACAATCGCATTCATACTGGTGAAAACCATATCAGTGTGAAATCTGTGGTAAATCATTCTCTCATAATGGTCATTTGGTTACTCACAAAGCATTCATACTGGTGAAAAACCATATCATTGTGATATCTGTGGTAAATCATTCTCTCATAATGGTCATTTGGTTACTCACAATCGCATTCATACTGGTGAAAAACCATATCAGTGTGAAATCTGTGGTAAATCATTCTCTCATAATGGTCATTTGGTTACTCACAAATCGCATTCATACTGGTGAAAAACCATATCAGTGTGATATCTGTGGTAAATCATTCTCTCATAATGGTCATTTGGTTACTCACAATCGCATTCATACTGGTGAAAAACCATATCAGTGTGATATCTGTGGTAAATCATTCTCTCATAATGGTCATTTGGTTACTCACAAACGCATTCATACTGGAAAAACCATATCAGTGTGATATCTGTGGTAAATCATTCTCTCATAATGGTCATTTGGTTACTCACAATCGCATTCATACTGGTGAAAAACCATATCATGTGAATCTGTGGTAAATCATTCTCTCATAATGGTCATTTGGTTACTCACAATCGCATTCATACTGGTGAAAAACCATATCAGTGTGATATCTGTGGTAATCATTCTCTCAAATGGTCATTTGTGGTTACTCACAAACGCATTCATACTGGTGAAAAACCATATCAGTGTGATATCTGTGGTAAATCATTCTCTCATAATGGTCATTTGGTTACTCACAATCGCATTCATACGGTGAAAAACCATATCAGGTGATATCTGTGGTAAATCATTCTCTCATAATGGTTTCACTTGTGGCAACTTTGCTCTGCGAAATTCTGGATGGCATCAACTCATACTCTGGTCATGTTATGCCCACTATATTTTTGTTTTAGCTAGTCCATCCATCCCATTAGCTTCTAACACCTTCCAACTCATCTACTTATGCAAGCATGGACAGTAAATGCATGACAATGGTAGTGATATAAAATCTGCAATGTTTTACTATGTTGGTCAACTATCCAGTTTTATCTTACTGCTTCTTTTCCTATTTCAGAATATCAGAACATGTTGACGTGAAGGAAATCTCTCCATTCAGAAGTGTCTTTGATATTCTCATCACCTAAAGGAAGACGATATATTTATAAGGAGCATTCATGAATAAGTCTACCTCTGTATACAAATACAGTCTATAACAAGGAACAGTGAAATATTATTCTTTCTGTGGAATGTATGGAAGAAACATTGCATTAAGTGTTATCCGAATGAAGTGACAAAAGTGAACAGAAATGTATTCATGGAAATGAAAAACACTTTATCATTGTGAAGTGTATGATAAGTGATTCTCTCAAAATGAATAATTAACTGAATCAGAAAACCTTGATAACGAGAAAAAGCCATATCACTGTAATATCTGTGGAAAATCATTTTCTTACAGTAGTGACATTGCTAGACACAAACGTACACATACAGGAGAGAAACCTTATCATTGTGAGATCTGTGGTAAATCATTCTCTGTAAGCATATCTTAACTGATCACATACGTACACATACAGGAGAGAAACCTTATCATTGTGATATCTGTGGTAAATCATTCTCTCAAAGCAATATCTTGGACTTTACACAAGCGTATTCATACAGGAGAAAAACCATATCATCGGGAGATCTGTGGTAAATCATTCTCTCATAATAGTTATTTGGTTACACACAATCGCATTCATACTGGTGAGAAACCTTATCATTGTCATATCTGTGGTAAATCATTCTCTCATAATCGTCATTGGTTACTCACAATCGCATTCATACTGGTGAAAAACCATATCAGTGTGATATCTGTGGTAAATCATTCTCTCATAATGGTCATTTGGTTACTCACAATCGCATTCATACTGGTGAAAAACCATATCAGTGTGATATCTGTGGTAAATCATTCTCTCATAATGGTCATTTGGTTACTCACAATCGCATTCATACTGGTGAAAAACCATATCAGTGTGATATCTGTGGTAAATCATTCTCTCATAATGGTCATTTGGTTACTCACAATCGCATTCATACTGGTGAAAAAACCATATCAGTGTGATATCTGTGGTAAATCATTCTCTCATAATGGTCATTTGGTTACTCACAATCGCATTCATACTGGTGAAAAACCATATCAGTGTGATATCTGTGGTAAATCATTCTCTCATAATGGTCATTTGTTGTTACTCACAATCGCATTCATACTGGTGAAAAACCATATCAGTGTGATATCTGTGGTAAATCATTCTCTCATAATGGTCATTTGGTTACTCACAAACGCATTCATACTGGTGAAAAACCATATCAGTGTGATATCTGTGGTAAATCATTCTCTCATAATGGTCATTTGGTTACTCACATCGCATTCATACTGGTGAAAAACATATCAGTGTGATATCTGTGGTAAATCATTCTCTCATAATGGTCATTTGGTTACTCACAATCGCATTCATACTGGTGAAAAACCATATCAGTGTGATATCTGTGGTAAATCATTCTCTCATAATGGTCATTTGGTTACTCACAATCGCATTCATACTGGTGAAAAACCATATCAGTGTGATATCTGTGGTAAATCATTCTCTCATAATGGTCATTTGGTTACTCACAAATGCATTCATACTGGTGAAAAACCATATCAGTGTGATATCTGTGGTAAATCATTCTCTCATAATGGTCATTTGGTTACTCACAATCGCATTCATACTGGTGAAAAACCATATCAGTGTGAAATCTGTGGTAAATCATTCTCTCATAATGGTCATTTGGTTACTCACAAACGCATTCATACTGGTGAAAAACCATATCATAATGGTCATTTGGTTACTCACAATCGCATTCATACTGGTGAAAAACCATATCAGTGTGATATCTGTGGTAAATCATTCTCTCATAATGGTCATTTGGTTACTCACAAACGCATTCATACTGGTGAAAAACCATATCAGTGTGATATCTGTGGTAAATCATTCTCTCATAATGGGCATTGGTTACTCACAA
Organism: Octopus sinensis; assembly: GCF_006345805.1. Classification (NCBI taxonomy): domain Eukaryota; kingdom Metazoa; phylum Mollusca; class Cephalopoda; order Octopoda; family Octopodidae; genus Octopus; species Octopus sinensis. The sequence goes on from NC_043023.1 coordinate 10,177,321, forward strand.
TCGCATTCATACTGGTGAAAAACCATATCAGTGTGAAATCTGTGGTAAATCATTCTCTCATAATGGTCATTGGTTACTCACCAAAACGCATTCATACTGGTGAAAAACCATATCAGTGTGATATCTGTGGTAAATCATTCTCTCATAATGGTCATTTGGTTACTCACAATCGCATTCATACTGGTGGAAAAAATGAAAAACCATATCAGTGTGATATCTGTGGTAAATCATTCTCTCATAATGGTCATTTGGTTACTCACAATCGCATTCATACTGGTGAAAAACCATATCAGTGTGATATCTGTGGTAAATCATTCTCTCATAATGGTCATTTGGTTACTCACAAACGCATTCATACTGGTGAAAAACCATATCAGTGTGATATCTGTGGTAAATCATTCTCTCATAATGGTCATTGGTTACTCACAATCGCATTCATACTGGTGAAAAACCATATCAGTGTGATATCTGTGGTAAATCATTCTCTCATAATGGTCATTTGGTTACTCACAAACGCATTCATACTGGTGAAAAACCATATCAGTGTGATATCTGTGGTAAATCATTCTCTCATAATGGTCATTTGGTTACTCACAATCGCATTCATACTGGTGAAAAACCATATCAGTGTGATATCTGTGGTAAATCATTCTCTCATAATGGTCATTTGGTTACTCACAATCGCATTCATACTGGTGAAAAACCATATCAGTGTGATATCTGTGGTAAATCATTCTCTCATAATGGTCATTTGGTTACTCACAATCGCATTCATACTGGTGAAAAACCATATCAGTGTGATATCTGTGGTAAATCATTCTCTCATAATGGTCATTTGGTTACTCACAATCGCATTCATACTGGTGAAAAACCATATCAGTGTGATATCTGTGGTAAATCATTCTCTCATAATGGTCATTTGGTTACTCACAACATCGCATTCATACTGGTGAAAAACCATATCAGTGTGATATCTGTGGTAAATCATTCTCTCATAATGGTCATTTGGTTACTCACAATCGCATTCATACTGGTGAAAAACCATATCAGTGTGATATCTGTGGTAAATCATTCTCTCATAATGGTCATTTGGTTACTCACAAACGCATTCATACTGGTGAAAAACCATATCAGTGTGATATCTGTGGTAAATCATTCTCTCATAATGGTCATTTGGTTACTCACAATCGCATTCATACTGGTGAAAAACCATATCAGTGTGATATCTGTGGTAAATCATTCTCTCATAATGGTCATTTGGTTACTCACAATCGCATTCATACTGGTGAAAAACCATATCAGTGTGATATCTGTGGTAAATCATTCTCTCATAATGGTCATTTGGTTACTCACAATCGCATTCATACTGGTGAAAAACCATATCAGTGTGATATCTGTGGTAAATCATTCTCTCATAATGGTCATTTGGTTACTCACAAACGCATTCATACTGGTGAAAAACCATATCAGTGTGATATCTGTGGTAAATCATTCTCTCATAATGGTCATTTGGTTACTCACAATCGCATTCATACTGGTGAAAAACCATATCAGTGTGATATCTGTGGTAAATCATTCTCTCATAATGGTCATTTGGTTACTCACAATCGCATTCATACTGGTGAAAAACCATATCAGTGTGATATCTGTGGTAAATCATTCTCTCATAATGGTCATTTGGTTACTCACAATCGCATTCATACTGGTGAAAAACCATATCAGTGTGATATCTGTGGTAAATCATTCTCTCATAATGGTCATTTGGTTACTCACAATCGCATTCATACTGGTGAAAAACCATATCAGTGTGATATCTGTGGTAAATCATTCTCTCATAATGGTCATTTGGTTACTCACAATCGCATTCATACTGGTGAAAAACCATATCAGTGTGATATCTGTGGTAAATCATTCTCTCATAATGGTCATTTGGTTACTCACAATCGCATTCATACTGGTGAAAAACCATATCAGTGTGATATCTGTGGTAAATCATTCTCTCATAATGGTCATTTGGTTACTCACAATCGCATTCATACTGGTGAAAAACCATATCAGTGTGATATCTGTGGTAAATCATTCTCTCATAATGGTCATTTGGTTACTCACAATCGCATTCATACTGGTGAAAAACCATATCAGTGTGATATCTGTGGTAAATCATTCTCTCATAATGGTCATTTGGTTACTCACAATCGCATTCATACTGGTGAAAAACCATATCAGTGTGATATCTGTGGTAAATCATTCTCTCATAATGGTCATTTGGTTACTCACAAACGCATTCATACTGGTGAAAAACCATATCAGTGTGATATCTGTGGTAAATCATTCTCTCATAATGGTCATTTGGTTACTCACAATCGCATTCATACTGGTGAAAAACCATATCAGTGTGATATCTGTGGTAAATCATTCTCTCATAATGGTCATTTGGTTACTCACAAACGCATTCATACTGGTGAAAAACCATATCAGTGTGATATCTGTGGTAAATCATTCTCTCATAATGGTCATTTGGTTACTCACAATCGCATTCATACTGGTGAAAAACCATATCAGTGTGATATCTGTGGTAAATCATTCTCTCATAATGGTCATTTGGTTACTCACAAACGCATTCATACTGGTGAAAAACCATATCAGTGTGATATCTGTGGTAAATCATTCTCTCATAATGGTCATTTGGTTACTCACAATCGCATTCATACTGGTGAAAAACCATATCAGTGTGATATCTGTGGTAAATCATTCTCTCATAATGGTCATTTGGTTACTCACAATCGCATTCATACTGGTGAAAAACCATATCAGTGTGATATCTGTGGTAAATCATTCTCTCATAATGGTCATTTGGTTACTCACAATCGCATTCATACTGGTGAAAAACCATATCAGTGTGATATCTGTGGTAAATCATTCTCTCATAATGGTCATTTGGTTACTCACAATCGCATTCATACTGGTGAAAAACCATATCAGTGTGATATCTGTGGTAAATCATTCTCTCATAATGGTCATTTGGTTACTCACAATCGCATTCATACTGGTGAAAAACCATATCAGTGTGATATCTGTGGTAAATCATTCTCTCATAATGGTCATTTGGTTACTCACAATCGCATTCATACTGGTGAAAAACCATATCAGTGTGATATCTGTGGTAAATCATTCTCTCATAATGGTCATTTGGTTACTCACAATCGCATTCATACTGGTGAAAAACCATATCAGTGTGATATCTGTGGTAAATCATTCTCTCATAATGGTCATTTGGTTACTCACAATCGCATTCATACTGGTGAAAAACCATATCAGTGTGATATCTGTGGTAAATCATTCTCTCATAATGGTCATTTGGTTACTCACAATCGCATTCATACTGGTGAAAAACCATATCAGTGTGATATCTGTGGTAAATCATTCTCTCATAATGGTCATTTGGTTACTCACAATCGCATTCATACTGGTGAAAAACCATATCAGTGTGATATCTGTGGTAAATCATTCTCTCATAATGGTCATTTGGTTACTCACAATCGCATTCATACTGGTGAAAAACCATATCAGTGTGATATCTGTGGTAAATCATTCTCTCATAATGGTCATTTGGTTACTCACAATCGCATTCATACTGGTGAAAAACCATATCAGTGTGATATCTGTGGTAAATCATTCTCTCATAATGGTCATTTGGTTACTCACAATCGCATTCATACTGGTGAAAAACCATATCAGTGTGATATCTGTGGTAAATCATTCTCTCATAATGGTCATTTGGTTACTCACAATCGCATTCATACTGGTGAAAAACCATATCAGTGTGATATCTGTGGTAAATCATTCTCTCATAATGGTCATTTGGTTACTCACAAACGCATTCATACTGGTGAAAAACCATATCAGTGTGATATCTGTGGTAAATCATTCTCTCATAATGGTCATTTGGTTACTCACAATCGCATTCATACTGGTGAAAAACCATATCAGTGTGATATCTGTGGTAAATCATTCTCTCATAATGGTCATTTGGTTACTCACAATCGCATTCATACTGGTGAAAAACCATATCAGTGTGATATCTGTGGTAAATCATTCTCTCATAATGGTCATTTGGTTACTCACAATCGCATTCATACTGGTGAAAAACCATATCAGTGTGATATCTGTGGTAAATCATTCTCTCATAATGGTCATTTGGTTACTCACAATCGCATTCATACTGGTGAAAAACCATATCAGTGTGATATCTGTGGTAAATCATTCTCTCATAATGGTCATTTGGTTACTCACAATCGCATTCATACTGGTGAAAAACCATATCAGTGTGATATCTGTGGTAAATCATTCTCTCATAATGGTCATTTGGTTACTCACAAACGCATTCATACTGGTGAAAAACCATATCAGTGTGATATCTGTGGTAAATCATTCTCTCATAATGGTCATTTGGTTACTCACAATCGCATTCATACTGGTGAAAAACCATATCAGTGTGATATCTGTGGTAAATCATTCTCTCATAATGGTCATTTGGTTACTCACAATCGCATTCATACTGGTGAAAAACCATATCAGTGTGATATCTGTGGTAAATCATTCTCTCATAATGGTCATTTGGTTACTCACAATCGCATTCATACTGGTGAAAAACCATATCAGTGTGATATCTGTGGTAAATCATTCTCTCATAATGGTCATTTGGTTACTCACAATCGCATTCATACTGGTGAAAAACCATATCAGTGTGATATCTGTGGTAAATCATTCTCTCATAATGGTCATTTGGTTACTCACAATCGCATTCATACTGGTGAAAAACCATATCAGTGTGATATCTGTGGTAAATCATTCTCTCATAATGGTCATTTGGTTACTCACAATCGCATTCATACTGGTGAAAAACCATATCAGTGTGATATCTGTGGTAAATCATTCTCTCATAATGGTCATTTGGTTACTCACAATCGCATTCATACTGGTGAAAAACCATATCAGTGTGATATCTGTGGTAAATCATTCTCTCATAATGGTCATTTGGTTACTCACAATCGCATTCATACTGGTGAAAAACCATATCAGTGTGATATCTGTGGTAAATCATTCTCTCATAATGGTCATTTGGTTACTCACAAACGCATTCATACTGGTGAAAAACCATATCAGTGTGATATCTGTGGTAAATCATTCTCTCATAATGGTCATTTGGTTACTCACAATCGCATTCATACTGGTGAAAAACCATATCAGTGTGATATCTGTGGTAAATCATTCTCTCATAATGGTCATTTGGTTACTCACAATCGCATTCATACTGGTGAAAAACCATATCAGTGTGATATCTGTGGTAAATCATTCTCTCATAATGGTCATTTGGTTACTCACAATCGCATTCATACTGGTGAAAAACCATATCAGTGTGATATCTGTGGTAAATCATTCTCTCATAATGGTCATTTGGTTACTCACAATCGCATTCATACTGGTGAAAAACCATATCAGTGTGATATCTGTGGTAAATCATTCTCTCATAATGGTCATTTGGTTACTCACAAACGCATTCATACTGGTGAAAAACCATATCAGTGTGATATCTGTGGTAAATCATTCTCTCATAATGGTCATTTGGTTACTCACAATCGCATTCATACTGGTGAAAAACCATATCAGTGTGATATCTGTGGTAAATCATTCTCTCATAATGGTCATTTGGTTACTCACAATCGCATTCATACTGGTGAAAAACCATATCAGTGTGATATCTGTGGTAAATCATTCTCTCATAATGGTCATTTGGTTACTCACAATCGCATTCATACTGGTGAAAAACCATATCAGTGTGATATCTGTGGTAAATCATTCTCTCATAATGGTCATTTGGTTACTCACAATCGCATTCATACTGGTGAAAAACCATATCAGTGTGATATCTGTGGTAAATCATTCTCTCATAATGGTCATTTGGTTACTCACAATCGCATTCATACTGGTGAAAAACCATATCAGTGTGATATCTGTGGTAAATCATTCTCTCATAATGGTCATTTGGTTACTCACAATCGCATTCATACTGGTGAAAAACCATATCAGTGTGATATCTGTGGTAAATCATTCTCTCATAATGGTCATTTGGTTACTCACAATCGCATTCATACTGGTGAAAAACCATATCAGTGTGATATCTGTGGTAAATCATTCTCTCATAATGGTCATTTGGTTACTCACAATCGCATTCATACTGGTGAAAAACCATATCAGTGTGATATCTGTGGTAAATCATTCTCTCATAATGGTCATTTGGTTACTCACAATCGCATTCATACTGGTGAAAAACCATATCAGTGTGATATCTGTGGTAAATCATTCTCTCATAATGGTCATTTGGTTACTCACAATCGCATTCATACTGGTGAAAAACCATATCAGTGTGATATCTGTGGTAAATCATTCTCTCATAATGGTCATTTGGTTACTCACAATCGCATTCATACTGGTGAAAAACCATATCAGTGTGATATCTGTGGTAAATCATTCTCTCATAATGGTCATTTGGTTACTCACAATCGCATTCATACTGGTGAAAAACCATATCAGTGTGATATCTGTGGTAAATCATTCTCTCATAATGGTCATTTGGTTACTCACAATCGCATTCATACTGGTGAAAAACCATATCAGTGTGATATCTGTGGTAAATCATTCTCTCATAATGGTCATTTGGTTACTCACAATCGCATTCATACTGGTGAAAAACCATATCAGTGTGATATCTGTGGTAAATCATTCTCTCATAATGGTCATTTGGTTACTCACAATCGCATTCATACTGGTGAAAAACCATATCAGTGTGATATCTGTGGTAAATCATTCTCTCATAATGGTCATTTGGTTACTCACAATCGCATTCATACTGGTGAAAAACCATATCAGTGTGATATCTGTGGTAAATCATTCTCTCATAATGGTCATTTGGTTACTCACAATCGCATTCATACTGGTGAAAAACCATATCAGTGTGATATCTGTGGTAAATCATTCTCTCATAATGGTCATTTGGTTACTCACAATCGCATTCATACTGGTGAAAAACCATATCAGTGTGATATCTGTGGTAAATCATTCTCTCATAATGGTCATTTGGTTACTCACAATCGCATTCATACTGGTGAAAAACCATATCAGTGTGATATCTGTGGTAAATCATTCTCTCATAATGGTCATTTGGTTACTCACAATCGCATTCATACTGGTGAAAAACCATATCAGTGTGATATCTGTGGTAAATCATTCTCTCATAATGGTCATTTGGTTACTCACAATCGCATTCATACTGGTGAAAAACCATATCAGTGTGATATCTGTGGTAAATCATTCTCTCATAATGGTCATTTGGTTACTCACAATCGCATTCATACTGGTGAAAAACCATATCAGTGTGATATCTGTGGTAAATCATTCTCTCATAATGGTCATTTGGTTACTCACAATCGCATTCATACTGGTGAAAAACCATATCAGTGTGATATCTGTGGTAAATCATTCTCTCATAATGGTCATTTGGTTACTCACAATCGCATTCATACTGGTGAAAAACCATATCAGTGTGATATCTGTGGTAAATCATTCTCTCATAATGGTCATTTGGTTACTCACAATCGCATTCATACTGGTGAAAAACCATATCAGTGTGATATCTGTGGTAAATCATTCTCTCATAATGGTCATTTGGTTACTCACAATCGCATTCATACTGGTGAAAAACCATATCAGTGTGATATCTGTGGTAAATCATTCTCTCATAATGGTCATTTGGTTACTCACAATCGCATTCATACTGGTGAAAAACCATATCAGTGTGATATCTGTGGTAAATCATTCTCTCATAATGGTCATTTGGTTACTCACAATCGCATTCATACTGGTGAAAAACCATATCAGTGTGATATCTGTGGTAAATCATTCTCTCATAATGGTCATTTGGTTACTCACAATCGCATTCATACTGGTGAAAAACCATATCAGTGTGATATCTGTGGTAAATCATTCTCTCATAATGGTCATTTGGTTACTCACAATCGCATTCATACTGGTGAAAAACCATATCAGTGTGATATCTGTGGTAAATCATTCTCTCATAATGGTCATTTGGTTACTCACAATCGCATTCATACTGGTGAAAAACCATATCAGTGTGATATCTGTGGTAAATCATTCTCTCATAATGGTCATTTGGTTACTCACAATCGCATTCATACTGGTGAAAAACCATATCAGTGTGATATCTGTGGTAAATCATTCTCTCATAATGGTCATTTGGTTACTCACAATCGCATTCATACTGGTGAAAAACCATATCAGTGTGATATCTGTGGTAAATCATTCTCTCATAATGGTCATTTGGTTACTCACAATCGCATTCATACTGGTGAAAAACCATATCAGTGTGATATCTGTGGTAAATCATTCTCTCATAATGGTCATTTGGTTACTCACAATCGCATTCATACTGGTGAAAAACCATATCAGTGTGATATCTGTGGTAAATCATTCTCTCATAATGGTCATTTGGTTACTCACAATCGCATTCATACTGGTGAAAAACCATATCAGTGTGATATCTGTGGTAAATCATTCTCTCATAATGGTCATTTGGTTACTCACAATCGCATTCATACTGGTGAAAAACCATATCAGTGTGATATCTGTGGTAAATCATTCTCTCATAATGGTCATTTGGTTACTCACAATCGCATTCATACTGGTGAAAAACCATATCAGTGTGATATCTGTGGTAAATCATTCTCTCATAATGGTCATTTGGTTACTCACAATCGCATTCATACTGGTGAAAAACCATATCAGTGTGATATCTGTGGTAAATCATTCTCTCATAATGGTCATTTGGTTACTCACAATCGCATTCATACTGGTGAAAAACCATATCAGTGTGATATCTGTGGTAAATCATTCTCTCATAATGGTCATTTGGTTACTCACAATCGCATTCATACTGGTGAAAAACCATATCAGTGTGATATCTGTGGTAAATCATTCTCTCATAATGGTCATTTGGTTACTCACAAACGCATTCATACTGGTGAAAAACCATATCAGTGTGATATCTGTGGTAAATCATTCTCTCATAATGGTCATTTGGTTACTCACAATCGCATTCATACTGGTGAAAAACCATATCAGTGTGATATCTGTGGTAAATCATTCTCTCATAATGGTCATTTGGTTACTCACAATCGCATTCATACTGGTGAAAAACCATATCAGTGTGATATCTGTGGTAAATCATTCTCTCATAATGGTCATTTGGTTACTCACAATCGCATTCATACTGGTGAAAAACCATATCAGTGTGATATCTGTGGTAAATCATTCTCTCATAATGGTCATTTGGTTACTCACAATCGCATTCATACTGGTGAAAAACCATATCAGTGTGATATCTGTGGTAAATCATTCTCTCATAATGGTCATTTGGTTACTCACAACGCATTCATACTGGTGAAAAACCATATCAGTGTGATATCTGTGGTAAATCATTCTCTCATAATGGTCATTTGGTTACTCACAATCGCATTCATACTGGTGAAAAACCATATCAGTGTGATATCTGTGGTAAATCATTCTCTCATAATGGTCATTTGGTTACTCACAATCGCATTCATACTGGTGAAAAACCATATCAGTGTGATATCTGTGGTAAATCATTCTCTCATAATGGTCATTTGGTTACTCACAATCGCATTCATACTGGTGAAAAACCATATCAGTGTGATATCTGTGGTAAATCATTCTCTCATAATGGTCATTTGGTTACTCACAATCGCATTCATACTGGTGAAAAACCATATCAGTGTGATATCTGTGGTAAATCATTCTCTCATAATGGTCATTTGGTTACTCACAATCGCATTCATACTGGTGAAAAACCATATCAGTGTGATATCTGTGGTAAATCATTCTCTCATAATGGTCATTTGGTTACTCACAATCGCATTCATACTGGTGAAAAACCATATCAGTGTGATATCTGTGGTAAATCATTCTCTCATAATGGTCATTTGGTTACTCACAATCGCATTCATACTGGTGAAAAACCATATCAGTGTGATATCTGTGGTAAATCATTCTCTCATAATGGTCATTTGGTTACTCACAATCGCATTCATACTGGTGAAAAACCATATCAGTGTGATATCTGTGGTAAATCATTCTCTCATAATGGTCATTTGGTTACTCACAAACGCATTCATACTGGTGAAAAACCATATCAGTGTGATATCTGTGGTAAATCATTCTCTCATAATGGTCATTTGGTTACTCACAATCGCATTCATACTGGTGAAAAACCATATCAGTGTGATATCTGTGGTAAATCATTCTCTCATAATGGTCATTTGGTTACTCACAATCGCATTCATACTGGTGAAAAACCATATCAGTGTGATATCTGTGGTAAATCATTCTCTCATAATGGTCATTTGGTTACTCACAATCGCATTCATACTGGTGAAAAACCATATCAGTGTGATATCTGTGGTAAATCATTCTCTCATAATGGTCATTTGGTTACTCACAATCGCATTCATACTGGTGAAAAACCATATCAGTGTGATATCTGTGGTAAATCATTCTCTCATAATGGTCATTTGGTTACTCACAATCGCATTCATACTGGTGAAAAACCATATCAGTGTGATATCTGTGGTAAATCATTCTCTCATAATGGTCATTTGGTTACTCACAATCGCATTCATACTGGTGAAAAACCATATCAGTGTGATATCTGTGGTAAATCATTCTCTCATAATGGTCATTTGGTTACTCACAATCGCATTCATACTGGTGAAAAACCATATCAGTGTGATATCTGTGGTAAATCATTCTCTCATAATGGTCATTTGGTTACTCACAATCGCATTCATACTGGTGAAAAACCATATCAGTGTGATATCTGTGGTAAATCATTCTCTCATAATGGTCATTTGGTTACTCACAATCGCATTCATACTGGTGAAAAACCATATCAGTGTGATATCTGTGGTAAATCATTCTCTCATAATGGTCATTTGGTTACTCACAATCGCATTCATACTGGTGAAAAACCATATCAGTGTGATATCTGTGGTAAATCATTCTCTCATAATGGTCATTTGGTTACTCACAATCGCATTCATACTGGTGAAAAACCATATCAGTGTGATATCTGTGGTAAATCATTCTCTCATAATGGTCATTTGGTTACTCACAATCGCATTCATACTGGTGAAAAACCATATCAGTGTGATATCTGTGGTAAATCATTCTCTCATAATGGTCATTTGGTTACTCACAATCGCATTCATACTGGTGAAAAACCATATCAGTGTGATATCTGTGGTAAATCATTCTCTCATAATGGTCATTTGGTTACTCACAATCGCATTCATACTGGTGAAAAACCATATCAGTGTGATATCTGTGGTAAATCATTCTCTCATAATGGTCATTTGGTTACTCACAATCGCATTCATACTGGTGAAAAACCATATCAGTGTGATATCTGTGGTAAATCATTCTCTCATAATGGTCATTTGGTTACTCACAATCGCATTCATACTGGTGAAAAACCATATCAGTGTGATATCTGTGGTAAATCATTCTCTCATAATGGTCATTTGGTTACTCACAATCGCATTCATACTGGTGAAAAACCATATCAGTGTGATATCTGTGGTAAATCATTCTCTCATAATGGTCATTTGGTTACTCACAATCGCATTCATACTGGTGAAAAACCATATCAGTGTGATATCTGTGGTAAATCATTCTCTCATAATGGTCATTTGGTTACTCACAATCGCATTCATACTGGTGAAAAACCATATCAGTGTGATATCTGTGGTAAATCATTCTCTCATAATGGTCATTTGGTTACTCACAATCGCATTCATACTGGTGAAAAACCATATCAGTGTGATATCTGTGGTAAATCATTCTCTCATAATGGTCATTTGGTTACTCACAATCGCATTCATACTGGTGAAAAACCATATCAGTGTGATATCTGTGGTAAATCATTCTCTCATAATGGTCATTTGGTTACTCACAATCGCATTCATACTGGTGAAAAACCATATCAGTGTGATATCTGTGGTAAATCATTCTCTCATAATGGTCATTTGGTTACTCACAATCGCATTCATACTGGTGAAAAACCATATCAGTGTGATATCTGTGGTAAATCATTCTCTCATAATGGTCATTTGGTTACTCACAATCGCATTCATACTGGTGAAAAACCATATCAGTGTGATATCTGTGGTAAATCATTCTCTCATAATGGTCATTTGGTTACTCACAATCGCATTCATACTGGTGAAAAACCATATCAGTGTGATATCTGTGGTAAATCATTCTCTCATAATGGTCATTTGGTTACTCACAATCGCATTCATACTGGTGAAAAACCATATCAGTGTGATATCTGTGGTAAATCATTCTCTCATAATGGTCATTTGGTTACTCACAACGCATTCATACTGGTGAAAAACCATATCAGTGTGATATCTGTGGTAAATCATTCTCTCATAATGGTCATTTGGTTACTCACAATCGCATTCATACTGGTGAAAAACCATATCAGTGTGATATCTGTGGTAAATCATTCTCTCATAATGGTCATTTGGTTACTCACAACGCATTCATACTGGTGAAAAACCATATCAGTGTGATATCTGTGGTAAATCATTCTCTCATAATGGTCATTTGGTTACTCACAATCGCATTCATACTGGTGAAAAACCATATCAGTGTGATATCTGTGGTAAATCATTCTCTCATAATGGTCATTTGGTTACTCACAATCGCATTCATACTGGTGAAAAACCATATCAGTGTGATATCTGTGGTAAATCATTCTCTCATAATGGTCATTTGGTTACTCACAATCGCATTCATACTGGTGAAAAACCATATCAGTGTGATATCTGTGGTAAATCATTCTCTCATAATGGTCATTTGGTTACTCACAATCGCATTCATACTGGTGAAAAACCATATCAGTGTGATATCTGTGGTAAATCATTCTCTCATAATGGTCATTTGGTTACTCACAATCGCATTCATACTGGTGAAAAACCATATCAGTGTGATATCTGTGGTAAATCATTCTCTCATAATGGTCATTTGGTTACTCACAATCGCATTCATACTGGTGAAAAACCATATCAGTGTGATATCTGTGGTAAATCATTCTCTCATAATGGTCATTTGGTTACTCACAATCGCATTCATACTGGTGAAAAACCATATCAGTGTGATATCTGTGGTAAATCATTCTCTCATAATGGTCATTTGGTTACTCACAATCGCATTCATACTGGTGAAAAACCATATCAGTGTGATATCTGTGGTAAATCATTCTCTCATAATGGTCATTTGGTTACTCACAATCGCATTCATACTGGTGAAAAACCATATCAGTGTGATATCTGTGGTAAATCATTCTCTCATAATGGTCATTTGGTTACTCACAATCGCATTCATACTGGTGAAAAACCATATCAGTGTGATATCTGTGGTAAATCATTCTCTCATAATGGTCATTTGGTTACTCACAATCGCATTCATACTGGTGAAAAACCATATCAGTGTGAATCTGTGGTAAATCATTCTCTCATAATGGTCATTTGGTTACTCACAATCGCATTCATACTGGTGAAAAACCATATCAGTGTGATATCTGTGGTAAATCATTCTCTCATAATGGTCATTTGGTTACTCACAATCGCATTCATACTGGTGAAAAACCATATCAGTGTGATATCTGTGGTAAATCATTCTCTCATAATGGTCATTTGGTTACTCACAATCGCATTCATACTGGTGAAAAACCATATCAGTGTGATATCTGTGGTAAATCATTCTCTCATAATGGTCATTTGGTTACTCACAATCGCATTCATACTGGTGAAAAACCATATCAGTGTGATATCTGTGGTAAATCATTCTCTCATAATGGTCATTTGGTTACTCACAATCGCATTCATACTGGTGAAAAACCATATCAGTGTGATATCTGTGGTAAATCATTCTCTCATAATGGTCATTTGGTTACTCACAATCGCATTCATACTGGTGAAAAACCATATCAGTGTGATATCTGTGGTAAATCATTCTCTCATAATGGTCATTTGGTTACTCACAAACGCATTCATACTGGTGAAAAACCATATCAGTGTGATATCTGTGGTAAATCATTCTCTCATAATGGTCATTTGGTTACTCACAATCGCATTCATACTGGTGAAAAACCATATCAGTGTGATATCTGTGGTAAATCATTCTCTCATAATGGTCATTTGGTTACTCACAATCGCATTCATACTGGTGAAAAACCATATCAGTGTGATATCTGTGGTAAATCATTCTCTCATAATGGTCATTTGGTTACTCACAATCGCATTCATACTGGTGAAAAACCATATCAGTGTGATATCTGTGGTAAATCATTCTCTCATAATGGTCATTTGGTTACTCACAATCGCATTCATACTGGTGAAAAACCATATCAGTGTGATATCTGTGGTAAATCATTCTCTCATAATGGTCATTTGGTTACTCACAATCGCATTCATACTGGTGAAAAACCATATCAGTGTGATATCTGTGGTAAATCATTCTCTCATAATGGTCATTTGGTTACTCACAATCGCATTCATACTGGTGAAAAACCATATCAGTGTGATATCTGTGGTAAATCATTCTCTCATAATGGTCATTTGGTTACTCACAATCGCATTCATACTGGTGAAAAACCATATCAGTGTGATATCTGTGGTAAATCATTCTCTCATAATGGTCATTTGGTTACTCACAATCGCATTCATACTGGTGAAAAACCATATCAGTGTGATATCTGTGGTAAATCATTCTCTCATAATGGTCATTTGGTTACTCACAAACGCATTCATACTGGTGAAAAACCATATCAGTGTGATATCTGTGGTAAATCATTCTCTCATAATGGTCATTTGGTTACTCACAATCGCATTCATACTGGTGAAAAACCATATCAGTGTGATATCTGTGGTAAATCATTCTCTCATAATGGTCATTTGGTTACTCACAATCGCATTCATACTGGTGAAAAACCATATCAGTGTGATATCTGTGGTAAATCATTCTCTCATAATGGTCATTTGGTTACTCACAATCGCATTCATACTGGTGAAAAACCATATCAGTGTGATATCTGTGGTAAATCATTCTCTCATAATGGTCATTTGGTTACTCACAATCGCATTCATACTGGTGAAAACCATATCAGTGTGATATCTGTGGTAAATCATTCTCTCATAATGGTCATTTGGTTACTCACAATCGCATTCATACTGGTGAAAAACCATATCAGTGTGATATCTGTGGTAAATCATTCTCTCATAATGGTCATTTGGTTACTCACAATCGCATTCATACTGGTGAAAAACCATATCAGTGTGATATCTGTGGTAAATCATTCTCTCATAATGGTCATTTGGTTACTCACAATCGCATTCATACTGGTGAAAAACCATATCAGTGTGATATCTGTGGTAAATCATTCTCTCATAATGGTCATTTGGTTACTCACAATCGCATTCATACTGGTGAAAAACCATATCAGTGTGATATCTGTGGTAAATCATTCTCTCATAATGGTCATTTGGTTACTCACAATCGCATTCATACTGGTGAAAAACCATATCAGTGTGATATCTGTGGTAAATCATTCTCTCATAATGGTCATTTGGTTACTCACAATCGCATTCATACTGGTGAAAAACCATATCAGTGTGATATCTGTGGTAAATCATTCTCTCATAATGGTCATTTGGTTACTCACAATCGCATTCATACTGGTGAAAAACCATATCAGTGTGATATCTGTGGTAAATCATTCTCTCATAATGGTCATTTGGTTACTCACAATCGCATTCATACTGGTGAAAAACCATATCAGTGTGATATCTGTGGTAAATCATTCTCTCATAATGGTCATTTGGTTACTCACAATCGCATTCATACTGGTGAAAAACCATATCAGTGTGATATCTGTGGTAAATCATTCTCTCATAATGGTCATTTGGTTACTCACAATCGCATTCATACTGGTGAAAAACCATATCAGTGTGATATCTGTGGTAAATCATTCTCTCATAATGGTCATTTGGTTACTCACAATCGCATTCATACTGGTGAAAAACCATATCAGTGTGATATCTGTGGTAAATCATTCTCTCATAATGGTCATTTGGTTACTCACAAACGCATTCATACTGGTGAAAAACCATATCAGTGTGATATCTGTGGTAAATCATTCTCTCATAATGGTCATTTGGTTACTCACAATCGCATTCATACTGGTGAAAAACCATATCAGTGTGATATCTGTGGTAAATCATTCTCTCATAATGGTCATTTGGTTACTCACAATCGCATTCATACTGGTGAAAAACCATATCAGTGTGATATCTGTGGTAAATCATTCTCTCATAATGGTCATTTGGTTACTCACAATCGCATTCATACTGGTGAAAAACCATATCAGTGTGATATCTGTGGTAAATCATTCTCTCATAATGGTCATTTGGTTACTCACAATCGCATTCATACTGGTGAAAAACCATATCAGTGTGATATCTGTGGTAAATCATTCTCTCATAATGGTCATTTGGTTACTCACAATCGCATTCATACTGGTGAAAAACCATATCAGTGTGATATCTGTGGTAAATCATTCTCTCATAATGGTCATTTGGTTACTCACAATCGCATTCATACTGGTGAAAAACCATATCAGTGTGATATCTGTGGTAAATCATTCTCTCATAATGGTCATTTGGTTACTCACAAACGCATTCATACTGGTGAAAAACCATATCAGTGTGATATCTGTGGTAAATCATTCTCTCATAATGGTCATTTGGTTACTCACAATCGCATTCATACTGGTGAAAAACCATATCAGTGTGATATCTGTGGTAAATCATTCTCTCATAATGGTCATTTGGTTACTCACAACGCATTCATACTGGTGAAAAACCATATCAGTGTGATATCTGTGGTAAATCATTCTCTCATAATGGTCATTTGGTTACTCACAATCGCATTCATACTGGTGAAAACCATATCAGTGTGATATCTGTGGTAAATCATTCTCTCATAATGGTCATTTGGTTACTCACAATCGCATTCATACTGGTGAAAAACCATATCAGTGTGATATCTGTGGTAAATCATTCTCTCATAATGGTCATTTGGTTACTCACAATCGCATTCATACTGGTGAAAACCATATCAGTGTGATATCTGTGGTAAATCATTCTCTCATAATGGTCATTTGGTTACTCACAACGCATTCATACTGGTGAAAAACCATATCAGTGTGATATCTGTGGTAAATCATTCTCTCATAATGGTCATTTGGTTACTCACAAACGCATTCATACTGGTGAAAAACCATATCAGTGTGAATCTGTGGTAAATCATTCTCTCATAATGGTCATTTGGTTACTCACAATCGCATTCATACTGGTGAAAACCATATCAGTGTGATATCTGTGGTAATCATTCTCTCATAATGGTCATTTGGTTACTCACACGCATTCATACTGGTGAAAAACCATATCAGTGTGATATCTGTGGTAAATCATTCTCTCATAATGGTCATTTGGTTACTCACAATCGCATTCATACTGGTGAAAAACCATATCAGTGTGAATCTGTGGTAAATCATTCTCTCATAATGGTCATTTGGTTACTCACAATCGCATTCATACTGGTGAAAAACCATATCAGTGTGATATCTGTGGTAAATCATTCTCTCATAATGGTCATTTGGTTACTCACAATCGCATTCATACTGGTGAAAAACCATATCAGTGTGATATCTGTGGTAAATCATTCTCTCATAATGGTCATTTGTTACTCACAATCGCATTCATACTGGTGAAAACCATATCAGTGTGATATCTGTGGTAAATCATTCTCTCATAATGGTCATTTGGTTACTCACAAACGCATTCATACTGGTGAAAAACCATATCAGTGTGATATCTGTGGTAAATCATTCTCTCATAATGGTCATTTGGTTACTCACAAACGCATTCATACTGGTGAAAAACCATATCAGTGTGATATCTGTGGTAAATCATTCTCTCATAATGGTCATTTGGTTACTCACAAACGCATTCATACTGGTGAAAAACCATATCAGTGTGATATCTGTGGTAAATCATTCTCTCATAATGGTCATTTGGGTTACTCACAATCGCATTCATACTGGTGAAAAACCATATCAGTGTGATATCTGTGGTAAATCATTCTCTCATAATGGTCATTTGGTTACTCACAATCGCATTCATACTGGTGAAAACCATATCAGTGTGATATCTGTGGTAAATCATTCTCTCATAATGGTCATTTGGTTACTCACAATCGCATTCATACTGGTGAAAACCATATCAGTGTGATATCTGTGGTAAATCATTCTCTCATAATGGTCATTTGGTTACTCACAATCGCATTCATACTGGTGAAAAACATATCAGTGTGATATCTGTGGTAAATCATTCTCTCATAATGGTCATTTGGTTACTCACAATCGCATTCATACTGGTGAAAAACCATATCAGTGTGATATCTGTGGTAAATCATTCTCTCATAATGGTCATTTGGTTACTCACAATCGCATTCATACTGGTGAAAAACCATATCAGTGTGATATCTGTGGTAAATCATTCTCTCATAATGGTCATTTGGTTACTCACAATCGCATTCATACTGGTGAAAACCATATCAGTGTGATATCTGTGGTAAATCATTCTCTCTAATGGTCATTTGGTTACTCACAATCGCATTCATACTGGTGAAACCCATATCAGTGTGATCTGTGGTAAATCATTCTCTCATAATGGTCATTTGGTTACTCACAATCGCATTCATACTGGTGAAAAACATATCAGTGTGATATCTGTGGTAAATCATTCTCTCATAATGGTCATTTGGTTACTCACAATCGCATTCATACTGGTGAAAAACCATATCAGTGTGATATCTGTGGTAAATCATTCTCTCATAATTCATTTGGTTACTCACAATCGCATTCATACTGGTGAAAACCATATCAGTGTGATATCTGTGGTAAATCATTCTCTCATAATGGTCATTTGGTTACTCACAATCGCATTCATACTGGTGAAAAACCATATCAGTGTGATATCTGTGGTAAATCATTCTCTCATAATGGTCATTTGGTTACTCACAATCGCATTCATACTGGTGAAAAACCATATCAGTGTGATATCTGTGGTAAATCATTCTCTCATAATGGTCATTTGGTTACTCACAAACGCATTCATACTGGTGAAAAACCATATCAGTGTGATATCTGTGGTAATCATTCTCTCATAATGGTCATTTGGTTACTCACAATCGCATTCATACTGGTGAAAACCATATCAGTGTGATATCTGTGGTAAATCATTCTCTCATAATGGTCATTTGGTTACTCACAATCGCATTCATACTGGTGAAAAACCATATCAGTGTGATATCTGTGGTAAATCATTCTCTCATAATGGTCATTTGGTTACTCACAATCGCATTCATACTGGTGAAAAACCATATCAGTGTGATATCTGTGGTAAATCATTCTCTCATAATGGTCATTTGGTTACTCACAATCGCATTCATACTGGTGAAAACCATATCATGTGATATCTGTGGTAAATCATTCTCTCATAATGGTCATTTGGTTACTCACAATCGCATTCATACTGGTGAAAACCATATCATTGTGATATCTGTGGTAAATCATTCTCTCATAAGGTCATTTGGTTACTCACAAACGCATTCATACTGGTGAAAAACCATATCAGTGTGATATCTGTGGTAAATCATTCTCTCATAATGGTCATTTGGTTACTCACAATCGCATTCATACTGGTGAAAAACCATATCAGTGTGATATCTGTGGTAAATCATTCTCTCATAATGGTCATTTGGTTACTCACAATCGCATTCATACTGGTGAAAAACCATATCAGTGTGATATCTGTGGTAAATCATTCTCTCATAATGGTCATTTGGTTACTCACAAACGCATTCATACTGGTGAAAAACCATATCAGTGTGAATCTCTGTGGTAAATCATTCTCTCATAATGGTCATTTGGTTACTCACAATCGCATTCATACTGGTGAAAACCATATCAGTGTGATATCTGTGGTAAATCATTCTCTCATAATGGTCATTTGGTTACTCACAATCGCATTCATACTGGTGAAAACCCATATCAGTGTGATATCTGTGGTAAATCATTCTCTCATAATGGTCATTTGGTTACTCACAATCGCATTCATACTGGTGAAAAACCATATCAGTGTGATATCTGTGGTAAATCATTCTCTCATAATGGTCATTTGGTTACTCACAATCGCATTCATACTGGTGAAAAACCTTATCATTGTGAGATCTGTGGTAAATCATTCTCTCATAAGGTCATTTGGTTACACTCATACAGGTGAGAAACCATATCAGTGTGAATCTGTGGTAAATCATTCTCTCATAATAGTCATTTGGTTACTCACAAACGCCACATACTGGTGAGAAACCCTATCATTGTGAGATCTGTGGTAATCAATTCTCTCAAATAGTCAATTGGTGTTCACAAACGCATTCATACTGGTGAGAAACCATAATCATTGTGAGATCTGTGGTAAATCATTCTCTCATAATAGTCATTTGGTTACTCACAACTCGCTCATACAGGATAAAAACCATATCACTGTGAGATCTGTGGTAAATCATTCTCTCAAATAGTCATTTGGTTACTCTCACATCGTACTTCATACTGGTGAGCGACCTTATCATTGTGAGATCTGTGGTAAATCATTCTCTCATAATAGTCATTTGGTTACTCACAATCGCCTTCATACTGGTGAGCGACCTTATCATTGTGAGATCTGTGGTAAATCATTCCTCGTAATAGTCATTTGGTTACTCACAATCGCCTTCATACTGGTGAGCGACCTTATCATTGTGAGATCTGTGGTAAATCATTCTCTCGTAATAGTCATTTGGTTACTCACAATCGCCTTCATACTGGTGAGCGACCTTATCATTGTGAGATCTGTGGTAAATCATTCTCTCGTAATAGTCATTTGGTTACTCACAATCGCCTTCATACTGGTGAGCGACCTTATCATTGTGAGATCTGTGGTAATCATTCTCTCGTAATAGTCATTTGGTTACTCACAATCGCCTTCATACTGGTGAGCGACCTTATCATTGTGAGATCTGTGGTAAATCATTCTCTCGTAATAGTCATTTGGTTACTCACAATCGCCTTCATACTGGAGAGCGACCTTATCATTGTGAGATCTGTGGTAAATCATTCTCTCGTAATAGTCATTTGGTTACTCACAATCGCCTTCATACTGGTGAGCGACGTTATCATTGTGAGATCTGTGGTAAATCATTCTCTCGTAATAGTCATTTGGTTACTCACAATCGCCTTCATACTGGTGAGCGACCTTATCATTGTGAGATCTGTGGTAAATCATTCTCTCGTAATAGTCATTTGGTTACTCACAATCGCCTTCATACTGGTGAGCGACCTTATCATTGTGAGATCTGTGGTAAATCATTCTCTCGTAATAATCATTTGGTTACTCACAATCGCCTTCATACTGGAGAGCGACCTTATCATTGTGAGATCTGTGGTAAATCATTCTCTCGTAATAGTCATTTGGTTACTCACAATCGCCTCATACTGGTGAGCGACCTTATCATTGTGAGATCTGTGGTAAATCATTCTCTCGTAATAGTCATTTGGTTACTCACAATCGCCTTCATACTCGTGAGCGACCTTATCATTGTGAGATCTGTGGTAAATCATTCTCTCGTAATAGTCATTTGGTTACTCACAAT
Organism: Octopus sinensis; assembly: GCF_006345805.1. Classification (NCBI taxonomy): domain Eukaryota; kingdom Metazoa; phylum Mollusca; class Cephalopoda; order Octopoda; family Octopodidae; genus Octopus; species Octopus sinensis. Next base: position 10,199,290 of record NC_043023.1, read on the forward strand.
CGCCTTCATACTGGTGAGCGACCTTATCATTGTGAGATCTGTGGTAAATCATTCTCTCGTAATTGTGATTTGGTTACACACATTCGCCTTCATACTGGTGAGAAACCTTATCATTGTGATATCTGTGGTAAATCATTCTCTCGTAATAGTCATTTGGTTACTCACAATCGCCTTCATACTGGTGAGAAACCTTATCATTGTGAGATCTGTGGTAAATCATTCTCTCGTAATAGTCATTTGGTTACTCACAATCGCCTTCATACTGGTGAGAAACCTTATCATTGTGAGATCTGTGGTAAATCATTCTCTCATAATAGTGATTTGGTTACACACAAACGTACACATACAGGAGAAAAACCATATCATTGTGAGATCTGTGGTAAATCATTCTCTCAAAATAGTCATTTGGTTACTCACAATCGCCTTCATACTGGTGAGAAACCTTATCATTGTGAGATCTGTGGTAAATCATTCTCTCGTAATAGTCATTTGGTTACTCACAATCGCCTTCATACTGGTGAGAAACCTTATCATTGTGAGATCTGTGGTAAATCATTCTCTCATAATAGTGATTTGGTTACACACAAACGTACACATACAGGAGAAAAACCATATCATTGTGAGATCTGTGGTAAATCATTCTCTCAAAATAGTCATTTGGTTACTCACAATCGCCTTCATACTGGTGAGAAACCTTATCATTGTGAGATCTGTGGTGAATCATTTTCTCAAAGGCATCATTTGAACAGACACACGCATACACATACAGGGGAGAAGCCATAACCTTGCATTAGTTGTTGTAATTCATTTTTTGGAAATGGTGTTGTAACTACACACGAAAATGTTCATCCCAGACACAACCTATGTAATGGTCGTGTCTGTGTTAAAGCATTCTCTCATAGACCTAACTTAACTGTCCATGAACGAATCCCTACATGAGAGTAGCCATGTCCGTGTGACACGTGTGGCAAATGATTCTCTCGAAAAAGCCACATGCATAAACATGGGGTATTCACAGAGACGTGTTACTGTCTCAATGTCAAAATTGATTAAGTCATAACGATAATTACACTAATTGGTCTGCTAAAAACACAGGCTTTTTCCTTTCATCAGTTATAGAATTTCTTAATAAAGAATAATGAAATAAATATCTATTTTGTGCTTGTTTTTTTGCTCTATATCTGGACCCTGTTCCCTTTCTCCCTTTAACCTGTCAACTGGCACAAAGTGACGTTCCTTCAATACTACCCCTCCTGCCCTGCCAGTTTTGAGGCTATTTCTCTTGCAAGGTCCTTGGGGGCCCTGTCGGTTTGTAAAAGGGTTGACATTAGGAAATGCATTCTGCTGTAGAAAAAGCCAAATCAGACAAGGGAAATGGTGCAGCTCATGGCTTTGTCAGCTCCGGTTGAAGCATCCCAAATAGCCTGCCTGAATGGAAAACAAACATAAACGATGTCGGAAGTATCTAGCAAGGTGAAGCGCTGTCCTTTGATATGCACAACAGCAACTAACATATCTCTCCACTCCATGTATGTTTTTTTTTATATTGGTATTGTGTGTCTATACGGTGATTTGAACTCTTGTCTCTTGACAAACAGTAATTTTCGCCTTCGGGGCAGAAAATTTCTGAATTTTTGTGAAATGTTAATCTTTGAAAATTTTTCTTTCTTGTCATTTGTGTGACGAGGTTCTCTTGTCTTTTGAGGCAAGTTCAAAATAAAGGAGTACGACAGGGTCCTTTGTCTCTGCTGAATGGAAAACAAACATTAATTAAACGATGTAGGAGTATTCTTAGCAAGGTGAAGCGCTGTCCTTTGACATGCACAACAGCAACTAACATATCTCTCAACTCCATGTTTTTTTTTTTTTATTATTGGTTTGTGTGTCTATGGTGATTTGACACTCTGTCTCCTGAAATACATGTATTTCGCCCTTTGGGGCACGAAAATTTCTGTCTTTTTGTGAAATGTTCAATCTTTGAAAATTTTTCTTCTTGTCATTGTGACGAGGTTTCACTGTCTTTTGAGACAAGTTCAAACTCATGGCTTTGTCAGCTCCGGTTGAAGCATCCAAAATATGCCTGAATGGGAAACAAACATTAAACGATGTCGGAAGTATTCTTAGCAAGGTGAAGCGCTTGTCCTTTGATATGCACAACAGCAACTAACATATCTCTCAACTCCATGTATGTGTTTTTTATTATTGGTATTGTGTGTCTATACGGTGATTTGAACTCTTGTCTCTTGACAAACAGTAATTTTCGCCCTTCGGGGCAGAAAATTTCTGAATTTTTGTGAAATGTTAATCTTTGAAAATTTTTCTTCTTGTCATTTGTGACGAGGTTCTCTTGTCTTTTGAGGCAAGTTCAAAATAAAGGAGTACGACAGGGTCCTTTGTCTCTGCCTGAATGGAAAACAAACATTAAACGATGTAGGAAGTATTCTTAGCAAGGTGAAGCGCTTGTCCTTTGACATGCACAACAGCAACTAACATATCTCTCAACTCCATGTTTTTTTTTTTTTATTATTGGTATTGTGTGTCTATACGGTGATTTGAACTCTTGTCTCCTGACAAACAGTAATTTTCGCCCTTCGGGGCAGAAAATTTCTGAATTTTTGTGAAATGTTAATCTTTGAAAATTTTTCTTCTTGTCATTTGTGACGAGGTTCACTTGTCTTTTGAGACAAGTTCAAAATAAAGGAGTACAACAGGGTCCTTTGTCTCTGCCTGAATGGAAAACAAATGTTAAATAATGAGGAATCAAGTATTTATAGCAAAGTGAAATTATTTTTTTCTTTTTGACTTGCAACTGACATATTTTGCCTCTCATCTTCCTCCAACGTATTGTGAATAAATATACAAATATTTCTGGTGTCTGCTATTTTAGAACCAATACTTTGAATGTGTCAAGCAGGTAACTGGCAGAAACCTAAGCACATCGGGTAAAATGCTTAATGGTAATTCTTCTGCCGTTACGTTCTGAGTTCAAATTCCGCTGAGGTCGACTTTGCCTTTCATCCTTTCGGGATCGATAAATTAAGTAACAGTTACGCACTGGGGTTGATATAATAGACTTAATCTGTTTGTCATCTCTGTGTTTAGCCCCTTGTGGGTAGTAAAGAAATAGGTATTCCATCTGCCATTACATTCTGAGTTCAAATTCTGCTTTCCTCCCTCCCAGTTGTGGGCTATTTTGTCTTACAGGGTCCTTGGTGACCCTTTCGGTTTTGTTGTCACATAAAACTCACTGGTGATGCTGCCAAGAGAAAAGAAGTTGTGCTGGTGCCATTGAAAGAGGATGGTGCTTCCACCATATCAAAAGCCCTGGTGCAGGACCCATATTACAAGCACTGGTCACAGGGGTAAATAAATAGCACAGATGCTGCTCCCAGGAAAAAGGCATTGGTGATGGTTCCACATGAAAAGCGATACTAGAGGGGTCATCCAAAAAGCACGGATGATGGTGCAACTTGTAAATCATTGGTGATGGTACCACAGAAAAAGGGTCACTGATGATGGTGTCTCGTTAGAAGAACTGGTGACTGTGATACATGAAATGCATGGGTAAGGGGCTCACATTATAAGCACAGGTACTATTACCATTAAAGGTGGCGAGCTGGCAGAAACGTTAGCACGCCTGGCAAAAAGCGTAGACATTACATTCTGAGTTCAAATTCAGCGTAGACATTACATTCTGAGTTCAAATTCAGCGTAGACATTACATTCTGAGTTCAAGTTCCCACACTGAGCCCACACTTAAGGTGCTATGCAGTGGCACTGAGCCCACACTTAAGGTGCTATGCAGTGGCACTGAGCCCACACTTAAGGTGCCATGCTGTGGCACTGAGCCCACACTTAAGGTGCCATGCTGTGGCACTGAGCCCACACTTAAGGTGCCATGCAGTGGCACTGACCCCACACTTAAGGTGCCATGCAGTGGCACTGAGCCCACACTTAAGGTGCCATGCAGTGGCACTGACCCCACACTTAAGGTGCCATGCCGTGGCACTGACCCCACACTTAAGGTGCCATGCAGTGGCACTGACCCCACACTTAAGGTGCCATGCAGTGGCACTGAGCCCACACTTAAGGTGCTATGCAGTGGCACTGAGCCCACACTTAAGGTGCCATGCAGTGGCACTGACCCCACACTTAAGGTGCCATGCAGTGGCACTGAGCCCACACTTAAGGTGCCATGCAGTGGCACTGAGCCCACACTTAAGGTGCCATGCAGTGGCACTGAGCCCACACTTAAGGTGCTATGCAGTGGCACTGAGCCCAGGGATCTTTTCCGTTTGACCGGCAATTTTTTCTAGTGGGGTCATATGAAATTGTCACCCATAGTTATGACCCTAGTATCGATCTATTGCATTTCAATCTATTTTTGTGTTTGGGTTGGGGGTGGGGAAAGGGTATCTTTTTTATTCAGAAATGTAAATAAACCCAATCTGTTTCTTAAACGAGGGACATATTCATACGGCACAGAATGTTTTCACCTCAATAGACGTCATTGATTGGTTGAATTTGCAGAAATTGAAGAAAAAAAACAACAAATATCTTATAAACTATAGAATTTTCTCAATAAAGCCAAGAGAAAAAGATGTTTTATAAACACATTCTACCAGTATACGAAGTTTAAAAGTGTTTAGTTAGGTGGAAATTATTTTAAAAAACTGCTGGTCAAACCGAAAAGATCCCTGTTTCTTAAATGAGGGACATGTTCATACAGCACAGAATGTTTTTTACCTCAATAGACGTCACTGATTGGTTGAAATTGAAGAAAAAAAACAACAAATATCTTACAAACTATAGAATTTTCTCAATAAAGCCAAGAGAAAAGGATGTTTTATAAACACATTCTACCAGTATACGAAGTTTAAAAGTGTTTTGTTTTGTGGAAATTATTTTAAAAAACTGCCGGTCAAACGGAAAATATCCGAGCCCAGAACCACGTGCTTGGCAAGGTTTCTTATGACACAGTCTGTCTACATTGTTCTAGACTTTCGTTACAACTAATCCCTGAAGTCAAAGTATATTCATAGAAAAAAGCCATGTCTGTGGTAAATCATTCTTTCAAAGCAGTGAATTATCTAAACCCAAACATTGACACGGGGGAGAATCTGCGTCACTGTGAGATCTATGATTAATCATTTTCTGCGTATATCATTTTAGCTAGACACAAATATATTCATACAGGAGAGAAGATATATCAGTGCGAGATCTGTGGCAAATCATTTCCTCAAATGAGCGCCTTGGCGTAGGAGTGGCTGTGTGGTAAGTAGCTTGCTTACCAACCACATAGTTCAGGGTTCAGTCCCACTGCGTGGCACCTTGGGCAAGTGTTTTCTACTATAGCCTTGGGCCATCCAAAGCCTTGTGAGAGGATTTGGTAGACGGAAACTGAAAGAAGCCCGTCGTATATATATATATATATATATATATATATATGTAGGTGTAGGAGTGGCTGTGTGGTAAGTAGCTTGCTAACCAGCTTGCTTCCGGTTACCCATAGTGCATTTGGTTTGTCGCTTGTGTGCGAGTCGGACGTCGGTGTTGTTGCTGTGGTGAGACAATGTACTCAGACCTGGTTAGGTCTGAGTTGTCTTCAGAGGAGGAGCTCGTGAGGGCGGTCATAGCAATGGACAGTATGCTTGAAAAGAACAAGAGTTTTGCAGAGGTCACGAAGAAGAGACGAAAGGAGCTGGACTTGGCTGGTTTGAAAAACCATGGCAAGTTGCTACAGAAGGTGGAAGGGGACGTAAGACTGTCGCCCCCCAAAGGAATCATGGAGAAGATAGAAAGAAAGACTATCACCTATAAGGTGTTCCCTTTAAAAGGAAAAAAGGGCTGAACAGGTGGAAGCAGATACAAAAAGAGCGCTAAGAGAGAGTCAAAAGAAATCACATACATCACAAAAGGAAAAGATACGGAACAATGATTGTCCAATTTAGGACAGCTGAAGAGGCAATGAGGCTGGCAAGTGTGGTGGTGAAAACGGAGGAGGTAGTGCTTCTGCCCAAATACCTTGGAAGAAAAACTTCCAAAGTGAGGGTAGAAGCAATTCCGCCGGACGTAGAAGGGGCTTGGATAGCGGCAGCTGTCCTTGATGGAAGCGAGGAGAAGGTGGCTGTCCTTGTTGGAAGCAAGGAGAAGGTGGCTGTCCTTGTTGGAAGCGAGGAGAAGGTGGCTGTCCTCCAAGCCACAGAAACAGAAGAAGGAGGGTGCAAAGGAAGAATGCTCGAATTAATCATTCTGACAGAGGAGGAACAACTTGAGAACTTGGCAGAAACTGTGACGCTGGGGGAAATCGTTCTGAGGGTGTGGGTAGAGGGCAGAGTACCACGTTGCTTTAAATGTGGCCAAAAGGGCCACATTAGAGCATACTGCTCTCTACGAAAGACTACGGCCGAGGATGTGGTTGCAGAGACAGAAGAGAAAAAAGAGGAAAAAGAAAAAATAGACGAAGGAAGCGATGAAAAGGAGGAAGGGAAAGTTGCAGAGCGCACAAGAAGAAGAGAAAAAAAAGAAAAGACACTGAGTATGATGTGGGCACCCAGTCCAACCCCATCCCACCCAAGACCACTCAGACCCATCCTCCCCATACAGACAATTTTCCCCTCAAGAAAAAAAAAAAAAGAACAGACAACACAAAATTTAGAAGACCCCCCTCCCGGCAAAAAAGGTTATGAATGCATGACGGAGAGAAGGTTACCATCAAGCGACAGGATTGAACGAAAAGAGAAAAAGGACTCAGGACCCAGAGACAGCGAGTTGTGTTACTCAGTGTGGGGTGAGTAGCACACTCTTCATAATATCATTCATATTATCATATTTTAATTTGTTCTTCATGTGCATTTTCATGTTCATCCATTATATCATATTTTATTTTTTAATTGTTATATGTCCCCACATGTGTTGTAGTGTCCCCTCTGTGTATTTATTGCCTTTATGGCAAATCTGATAAAATAAAGTAGCTTGCTAACCAACCACATGGTTCCGGGTTCAGTCCCACTGCGTGGGACCTTGGTCAAGTATCTTCTACTATAGCCTCGGGCCCACCAAAGCCTTGTGAGTGGATTTAGTAGACAGAAACTGGAAGAAGCCTGTCGTATATATGTATATATATATATATATAATATGTATACAGTTCTATTTGTATTTAAGTATGTAGTTGTTTATGTGTGTGTGTGAGTGTGTGTATACCTACGTTTGGATTTAGTTGTGTATGTATGATTGTCTATAGTTATGTATATATATAAACATGAATTCTTCATGTATGCATATATGTATTTATGTATATATACAAATATATACACACACATATGTATGTATTTATATATATATATGTGTGTTTGTGCATATATGCATATATATATATATGTATATATGTATATGCATATATATGTATACTGTTGTGTCTGGGTGACTTCTGCCCCGTGCTATCCACCAACAACCTAAATCAAACTTGTATCTCATAAAAACAATACAGAACAACAATTTCACATCAATTGACCCCATTCTCTTTAACATGATATCAAAACACATTTCAGTAGAAACAGATCCCATAAAGTTCAAGAAGTCTTTGGAAAAATTCCTTCGAGAAATCCCAGATAAACCTCCTACACCCAGATATGTCTTTGGAAACAATATATATATATTGTGTTAGCCTCGTGAAGGGATCATTATTGGGCTTGACTTAAAAAGCAGAAGCTCTATACACAGCAATGCCACCATGTTCGATACGTTATTTGCACTATGTTGAAAATATTCAACGAATATTATCCAAATAATATTACTATTATGTTTACAATTCACCCAAGACTTGACCCCTATGCAATTCGTCGAGATCACATAACATGAAAATATTGCACCACAATTTCTTCACTGAAAATGTTCCTCTGTGTGTGTAATATATATATATATATATATATATATATATATATATATGTATATATATATTAGAAGGTTTGCAGATGATGTACAGGTATTTTATATTAGAAGAGATGAGGTACTCAGAAATTCGGATGGTTTTATATTTACAGATATTTATTTGTATATTACATGTTTTTATACATCATATATTATATATTAGCGCTTTCGCCCATTCTAGTGGGGTTTTCAATTTTAAAACCCCACTAGATTGGGCGAAAGTGCTAATATATGATATATGTTATATGATGTATAAAAACATGTAATATACAAATAAATATCTGTAAATATAAAACCATCCGAATTTCTGAGTACCTCATTTCTTCTAATATATATATATATATATATATATATATATATATAGATGGTCCATTCATGTGCACAGCAAAATTAACATGGCCAGCAGAATGTGTCCCTGGATTCACAGAACTTTCCAGTTGAGATGTATCCAGATATCCACACCATTATCCTTTATTTCTCCACTTTTGCCTGACCCCTCCTTGGAACTGTTGTCCACTGTGGTCGCGCCACACAAAACAATGTACATACTTCATCATTTTAAACATAAATAGACACCTTATTTAAAGGAAGCAGTAGGAAGTTATGGTGTTTTCAGTAGTGTGGTGTATATATATATATATAAAGCTGAAGTTGTCTGTGTATGGCAGGTTTGGTAGCCTTCAACTAACACCATCTCCTCCGAGACCCTGCAGTGCAAGTTGACCAAAATTGAGAGTATGATAGAAGAAGGCTTGCTCCAAAAATTATTTACATCAAAAAGGTGCTTTTTTTCTATGAAAATCCCTAGTTTTTTACGATTTTTTTACTGTTGTGTCATCATTTTTCGGTGTATTTCAACCAGAAAAATGTTCACTTAAAGAGAATAACAAGCTACATAATGCAAAATATTTACTTTGCAAAAATTCCAATTCTAAAGGGTTGAAAAGAAAACATACCCGAGCAATGCCGGGCGATACTGCTAGTCTTTCAATATTTTTCAAAGTAAAAATAAATCCATCATATTTCCTTATTTTCAATTGAAATTGTGCTGTACTCAGAGGATTACTTATTTGTGAATTCACGATACTCCTTCAAGTTTGTGACTCACCTTAGTTACATTATCATTATTTTCAGTGGTTTTATCATTTGTTAAATTCAACCACTTATCTATGAGCAACATATTTTGTCTTTGGTTCTATTAAAATATGAAAATTACTTTGAGAGTCTTTGAGCAGAACAAGAAGATCTCACTCAGTAAAGGAACTGATTTGGGGTCGTCTCAGTTGAAAGTTATCCTTTTTAGTTTTAGAGAATCAGTAAAAGAGATATATATTTTAAGTTTTGTAAATAAGTTTAAATCTAAAACTAAATATGTTCCTGTTAGTTTACATAAACATAACTTATTGTTTCATACAACTTTCAGGAAGTAATTTCATGTTTATTATATTTTTGGTGTATTTTTACATTACATATTATATAATTTCACTCCCACATGTTGGAGCTAAAAATCAGTAAGATATGTTAGCAATTTATTTAAAACTAGCAGTATCGCCCGCTGTTGCTCGGGTTTGCTTCGACCCTTTAGAATTGGAATTTTTGAAAAGTAAATATTTTGCATTATGTAGCTTGTTATTCTCTTTAAGTGAACATTTTTCTGGTTGAAATACACTGAAAAATGGTGACACAGCAGTAAAAAAATCGTAAAAAACTAGGGATTTTCATAGAAAAAAAGCACCTTTTTGATGTAAATAATTTTGGTGTTAACATGGTCCGATTTGAATTGTATCTGCTACGGAATGAAGAGCAAGCCTTCTTCAATCATATTCTCAATTTTGGTCAATTTGCGCCGCAGGGTCTCGGAGGAGATAGTGTTAGTTGAAGGCTACCAAATCTGCCATACACAGACAACTTCAACTTTATATATAAAGACTAGCACTATGTCCTGGCAACACCAGGTCATAGTTCTAGTGCATATACAGCTGCGTGCTAGAACACATACACATGAGTACTGTCCAAATCTTCGACCAATCACATACAGCTAGCTGGCATTCAATTGGCGTATCAAGTTTCAGGCATTTTGATTGTGTTTTGGGGTAGAAAATTCACAAAAAAGATTTTTTGACTGCTGTGTCACCATTTTTCAGTGTATTTCAACCAGAAAAATGTCACTTCTGTTGATTTTGTAATGGCTTTGTGGGGTGACTGGGGAAATGTAAAGATGTGCACAACCACCCTTGGACGGTTTAAAATGACCATAGAAAGTGTGAGCCCTCTAACTGAAAAATTGTGCATTTGTATAAAGGACACACACACACAGACATTTTACCGTTTATATATATAGAGATAATTTCTACAAACTTTGATACCAAATAACTTGTTTGAATACTAATAAATTTTCATAGTAACTGTTGATCATTTTCTGAAATAAATTTGATGTAATTGAAATATTTTTGTATTTAATTTCAGTTCAACCAGTTTTGTTTTCTCCTATCATGAGCGAATCTAATAACACATTATTTGGAAGGTGAGAGTCAATGTGTCTTTTCCACAACCACATTTGTATTAAAATCACAAATATACCATTATCTTAATAGGAAAGGATTTATCTACACATCAATAATTAAATTGTAAAATTATGGATTTATTTTTTATATATGCAATCATAAAGTTTTATTTTCTGCTGATAAAAAAATTGCAGTAATTAGTAACTAACAATGATCCTAAAGCTAGAATATAAAATAGAGATAACTCTTACTTGCACTCCCAACCCTGAGTTTCATTCAAACACCCCCTACATTAGAGGGGACCTGTCTTAAAACACTACAACAGGTCAAAGTGAAATGCCCACAGGTACATCATATATTACATAGAAAAAGAATCTCTATATGATATATATATCACCGTGACCGACCAGATTATCAGATGTTGCTACACATCACTGGTCACAATGCGCTTCGCATTGTTTTAGCCTTCAAATGACAACAGCCTGCTGGCTAAGTGAGCAGGCCAACAGAAGAAAGAGTGAGAGAAAGATGTGGCAAAAGAGTACAGCAAGGATCGCTACCTCCCCCTGTTGGAGCCTCGTGGAACTTTGGGTGCTTTCGCTCAATAAACACTCACAACGCCCGGTCTGGGAATCGAAACCGCGATCCTACGACCGCGAGTCCGCTGCCCTACCACTGGGCCATTGCGCCTCCACATATGATATACTCTTTTACTTGTCTCAGTCATTTGACTGCAGCCATGCTGGAGCACCGCCTTTTAGTCGTGCAAATCGACCCCAGGACTTATTCTTTATAAGCCTAATACTTATTCTATCAGTCTCTTTTGCCGAACTGCTAAGTAACGGGGATGTAAACATACCAGCATCGGTTGTCAAGTGATGTTGGGGGGACAAACACAGACACACAAACGCACACATACATACATACATATATATATATATATTTATTGAAATGGATAAATGAATTATCTTGTTAAGGATTATTCAAAATTTAACCGATACCTGGGTAGCAAAAATCACAACAGAAAAAACACGGTTGAAGTTACGACCTTGGGGTGTCGCAACCGTGCCTTAGCGTGGATAATTGAAGTTTGATATATTTAGTGAAGGAAAGAAATGGAGCTGAACGAAGATTCTACAGAATTCCTTTTATTATTTCTACACATGTTTCAAAGGCCGCAAATTTCCAAATCAGAATTTGGAAATTTGCGGCCTTTGAAACATGTGTAGAAAATAATAAAAGGAATTCCGTAGAATCTTCGTTCAGCTCCATTTCTTTCCTTCACTAAATATATATATATATATATATATATACATATATACATATATACAACAGGCTTCTTTCAGTTTCCGTCTACCAAATACACTCACAAGGCTTTGGTCGGCCTGAGGCTATATCAGAAGACACTTGCCCAAGGTGCCATGCAGTGGGACTGAACCCGGAACCATGTGGTTAAATGAAGGTAGATAACTATGAATATTTGAGAGGATATTAAAACTGTTTACACAATAATGGGGCGGAGGTTAGATACACAGCAACAACAACAAATAAACATTTCAAAGTTTATCTTTATTTCAAAAGTTAATTTCTAAGAAGATAGGGACCAATTCAGGAAGGGAATCTCTTATGTTGTTGATAGATTTGCTAGAATTAGTAGCCAAATCCCTCTCAATTCAATTATCATATTGGACAATGTGATTCTGGGTTCCCTACACTAAGGATAAAGTCAGGAGGGTCCTGGCTGGAAGGCATTTGATCAGGAGTCTCTGTTTAGTCAAGGTTGACCTTGGACTAAACAATTGCAGCATTTACACACAAGTTCACTTTTCTTCTGAAGGTAGACATTGAAGTGCCTCAAAGCATTCAGCTTCCTTAAGAGCTTTTCTGAGTGTTTTGAGTGTTCGCATCTCTGGATCACAACTTGTGTACCATGTGTGCAGCATCTGGAAGCTCTGCTCTTTAGTGTTATAAGGATAGTCATACCTGATAATCCCCAGATCGACATTTCTGATTCCTAAATTCCTGCCTGCAAAACATAAAACAATGAGAAATAATTTCAAAATCATTAACGATTACATAAAAGATGTGTACTGTAGTTTGTCATAAATGTAACAAATAAATTATGTCAATGAGAAATAGTTATGAATCATAAAAAAATAAATAAAAGATGTTGTTCTCTGTTTCTAAGAATGTTAATTAAATAATAACGAAGAGGTGGAAATACAGGATGAAAATGGTGAAGATTTTAAAGAAAATTCATTGAAAATTACACTTGTGAAAATTTATGGTAAACAGATGGTAGGAGAAGTGTTTGTGTAGGCAAAAGTGTATGGAGAACCTAAAGAATCAATATAGACCATCAACAGTCAATCCATTTGATCCACCCATCCATTGTCTCTGCTCAATATTCTTGGGAGGATTGTAAAGACAGAGTCTTCAGGCATCTCCTCCATAGGGTCTTATCAGAAGCAGCCGTCATTAGAGCATTTAGTTGGGTTCCCAAACATAAACAGCTAAGGCAATGGCTATCACCCAACCATTTAGTTTGTGATCTACCCCTAGGACCCCTGCTCCATTGGTTTGGCTTGAAGAATCTGTCTTGTCATTTGTTCCTGCAACACACGTCCATAGTACCAGAGATGTGGAGAGGAACTGGCTCAACCTGGAGAGATTCCCCGGATCTCTGGACTATACATCCTATTTAGTATCATTACTCCACAGATCCTTCAAAGGAACCCCATTTTGGCCGTCTGATAACATTCCATGCTCAATGCCTGAAATAGTTGTCTGTGATGCTTCTCCTCTTCTGAATAATTGATAACTAAAGCATATCAAGAGTTAGAAATATCTAGAAGATATGGTTTGAACTATCAGACAATACCAGTACTATTAGGCATATCTGGGCCAATTCAAATACAAAGAGACAAGATACCAGAATGATCTCAACTACACAAAGCATTGGGTTTATTATCTCATAAATAATGCATTTGTTTTATACATCTTTTATTCTTCAAAATTAAGATAAACAAAGTTCTTTTTTAACCTAAAATATACTCTCCTTCATTTTTTACAATGCTCTTCCATCTATCTAGCGCACTTGCAAGGCCCCTCTTCCAAAACTGACTTGTCCGTGATGAAAAATACTCCTCCACTACTGTTCTGCCTGCATCTACAGAATTCATATTTTTTCTGTCCAAATGATTTTGAAGACTGCAGAATAAAGGATAATCGGATGAGGCAATGACTGGTGAATATGGTGGGTGGGGAATTGTTTCTCATTCAAACTGCTCCAGCCTTTGGAATGTCATCCTTGCTGTATGTTGCCAAGCATTATCCTGATCGAAGAACACCTGTCATCTTGGAACCAAAGATGGTCATTTCTCTTCTAGCACTGACTTAAGCCACTCAAGCTGCTCACAGTAGATCTCCTTTGTTATCGTTTGGTTAGGGTTCAAAAGTTCAAAGTGGACCAAACCTTTCATATCCCACCAAACAGATAACAGCACCTTACGTGGGTAGAGACCTTTTTTATTCTGGAGTGCCAGTATTTCTCCTTTCCCTACCCACTGTCTTTGGTGCATAACGTATTTATAGAGAACCCTTTTCTCATCACCAGTCACTATTCAGTTCAGTTCAATGAGACATGGCAGCAGAGAAGAGCACACATTCACTCTGTGTGCGACCCATTGACCCAATTTGCTGATTTTTCCAATACCACGCAAGTGTCGATGAATGGTTGAATGACCGAATCCAAGCTTCTCTGCTAGTTACAATGGGATTTTGTTCCACCAGGGTTTGCAGGATGTCCTCATCAAGCTCTACATATCTTCCAGAACAAAGTTGATCTTCTTGGCTGTAGTTTCCAGCTCAGAACTTCTGGAGCCACCATTGACACTGGCTTACACTTATTGTCCAATCCCCATATACTGCATTAATATTCCTCGCACTTTCTGTTGCATTGTTGCTTTTACTGAACTCATAAAGCAAAATATGTCGAATATGCTCCTTTGTTACTTCCATTATAGCTTTGAAAAAATAACTGTTAAAATTTAACTGCACTCTTCAAAACTCACACTAAGAATAAGTACAAGGTACTGCTTTTATAGCAAGTTGATGCAGATAGTTTATCCCATCCCCCTCCGACTTTTAGTTCATACAATTGAAAACACTGCATTACTTATGGGATGACCCAATGCAAAAATTTAACACATTTTGGTAGCCAACATGGGTTCATGACTCATAATAAGGATCTCTTTGAATGGTTGAAGGACATGATTTAGAAAGAAATCAATAACACTGCTTAACAAACTTTTAATTTTTTCTTGTCTTTGATAAGTTAAGTGTTATTTCCTATTTACTTCCATCAAGAAATCAAAGGAAAGGACATCTGTTCCCTTCAAACGTTGCTTTTGTCACCTGGACATCAATGTTTTGAAACCTATTTCCAGACAGATTCAGTGCTGAGTCACTGAAGCAGAATTTTCTAGAAATTTCTAGAACTATCATCAAGAAGTTACTAAAATTTCCAAGAATTTCTAGAACGTTCTGGCAACATAGATACCAGTGTAAAAAAAGGGATCATAAGATCACCAGTTCAGTTTATTTCTAACTATCCAAGAACTGCATTCATCACAGATGGCATCAAGAGGTTGTAAGCATCTGGCAGATACATTCTGCTGTGTCTGTGGTGAATTTATCAAGACAACAGCGTAAAATCACTGTGAGACAACATCAGCTGAAATGTGCGAGGTCTACATGGTATATATTGTGACGAAAGCAAAGTTTGAAGGAGATACTAGCCATTCTCGTATTTTCTAGGGTTAAGCAAATTGGAAATAACAATTGTTATCCATGGACAAAAATCGTTGTTACCCAGTGTAATAGAGGGGTGTTAAATTAAACCAAGCAAAGAGGAAACTTTTAACTTGCAGGAAAGAAGACAGGAATCACCAACATAAACACCATCCACCTATGTACAATCAACCATTACATGTCAGTGAAGAGTGGTTCACAACTAAATGGACACTGGACAGTGGAGTGACTGCAACGTGCCACTCACTATACACAGGAGCATGTAAAAAAGGATGCACTTAATGATGTAGTCCTGTACTACCAACTGAAAGACAGAGATGTCCCACCTGAAATACTTTCCATCGTATTTCTGATTAAAACAGGCATTTTGCAAAGAAAAAACAACAAAACGTAAACTTAGTAAAAATGTAAAACAAACAAAAAAAAAATTATCATTAACTCACCAGTTTACCCTTAAATGACATATTTTAATTTGCTCTCTCAAAAGACAATATTAAATCGATTGTGTCCTCTAATTTAGCCATTTTACTGACCCCGCTAATCTCGGTGGCTATTTTATGATGTTTCAGTAATACCAACACCTTTAATAGAATCACTTTACAGCTAGCCTTTCAATTGGAAAGTAGGAATGGGAGCTTCTCTTAGTCATGCTGACAAACAAAAGCTGACACTTATTGAAATCAATTAAGTACTGTTATTTTATACTCACCAACTTGCTGCCAGTTGACTCCTAACAGTTTTGCAACATCTTGGAGACACTTCTCCTCTAACTTTGGAGTTTCTGAAATAAATATTTGCAACTGTTATACTTGAGAGTAAAAATTCTTTATTAATAATCTATATTTTATTATAGTGGGACATACCTGTCATCATCGCTGGTCATCGGGTGACCACTATGTTTTTGGTCAACATTTTTATGCTTTCTCCAGTGGGACCAGGTAAATAGCTCAATACTTAGGTCTACAACAAAATAGACTAACCTTCCTCAATTTCCTTTCTCTATTAAGACATCTTAAATAATCTAACAATGTTACAATTATCTCATTTAATTATCACTTGATAACACTGTTTTTCTTTTAGTTTTCATTTTTTGTTTCTTATATATGTGCCACATGTATTTGAGATGTTAGAAGACTTCTTAATGAAGCAGATTTCTTTCCAGGTGGGCAATGATTAATTCTACAGAGGGGAGCAAAAACATATCAGGTATCCAAAAACACTTTATGCTTTCACAAAATCTTATTAACTATATATAATTGTTCATCCATACATTATAGCAGTAAAAAAATCTGAAATGTTGCATAAAAACTGATACTCAAGAATTTTATAAGCAAGGCAGGGATACAGATCAAACTGGAAGCATCAAATCTTTTATTTGCCAGGAAATGTTGGCTTAGCTATTGCCTTTAACCCATCTTCAGTTTGTGCCATGACCTCTATACCTCTACTCTTACTGGACAATGAGGTAGCATACCATCGTCCAAAAGATTTTAGAGGTTTCTCTTTAACCCTTGGCATGGTTTTGTATGCTGTTTTGAACTTCACTTGCTTCAGCTAACCTTTTGACAAATGACTGCATTAATTATTTGGTTTAAACCCCATTCTTGACCAAAGAATTAGTTAATCCAGTCCATCCAGAACTATTTGCATACCCTTTTGCTCTCTTGTTAGTATTGTTATATCATCCTTTAAATTCCTTCTTGGGTGATTTCACTCGAGCCATTTCTTCTGATCAATCTGCTGATCTAAGTAACATTTCCATAACAAGCACAAACCAAATGACTGATATTGTGCAACCTACAGCAATTACAGTTTCAAAACGATGTCTGTTGTGAAATTTTCTGTCAGGAACCACATTTTGAAATTATTACAGCAGCTTCTAGTCAGATCTCTAATCTTCTCTCATATATAAAAGAAGTTCATTGGTTCCATCACTAATTTGTGAGATACAGAACCATAAGCATCAACCAGATCAGGTCATACAACGCTCAAATCCCTTTTATTCTTCTTTGTGTCTTGTATTGCATTGCACATTGAAAAATCATGTTCTACCCATCCAGTGGTTCTGGAAATTCCAGCATCCTGGACACTCTCGGTCTCATAGTCATTATTTTGGAGATGTGTAGCTGATCTCTTGGCAACTGGACCCATATAAATCTTGCCATCTACATTCAAGATTGAAAAGGGTCTGAACTGCTCAATCAGTTCTGTTTCAGCTTTCTTTGGTAAGTAATTTTTTTCTGCCTTGTACTAGTCATCAACCATTTCACCTTTATGCCACAACTCTTTAAGTACAGCTTATAACATAATTGTGTACAATACCTGTACACTTTCTATGATACACCATCACCTCCTGGGGCACTCTTTGCTTTTGCCTTCTTCACTCAGCTATATAATTGTTTCTGCTAGAAACCACCAAGTTGAGATTTGATTCATGGTTTTTTGGGGGCATTTCAAACTGTCCATGAGTGGGAATGGATTATCTCACTTAGGATCAGTGTAGATCTCCTGTATGTGCCCCTCCAGTTCATCATCATCACTTCACGTCCATTGTCCATGCTGGCATGGATTGGACAGTTTGACTGAGGCTGGCAAGTTGGAAGGCTGCACCAGACTCCAGTCTGATTTGGCATGGTTTCTACGGCTGGATGCCCTTCTTAATGCCAACCATTCCCTGAGTGCAATGGGTGCTTTTACATGCCACCAGCACGGCACCAGTATCTGCCACGACTGCAATTTTACTTGGCTTGATGGGTCGTCTTCTCAATACTTGGTTTAAAGGTCATGTTCTAAAACACCAAACAATCAGTCTCACTAAAAGGCCAACTGAAGTCTCACCAAAATATACAGAAAAGCGGAAGGTTTTACTTGATATGATTGGAAGAGATGATTCAGTTGGACAGCAATATAGTGTGGTAACGAGGGTTTTGAAAAATGATCAAAAATAAATGTTAATTATGAATTCTTCGATTAATACAAGTGGATAGATCTGTAGGAGAGAGTATGAAGTCAATTAGTTTGACATGTTATGTAACTTGTAATTGTTTTACTGACCCATGAGGAATGAAATGAAAAGTCAACCCAAGAAGGTACTGAACTCAGGGAATGATTATTAATAATAATAATTAATAATAATAATAATAATAATAATAATAATAATAATAATAATAATAATAAAAGAGAGGAACGTTTAATTTTGTTGAATACATAACAATCTTTCTTGTATTTGTGCCACAATAAAATGCACCCAGGATCCTTTATAAAGCTGGAATGTTTTAGTGGGACGTGTTCCTCAACCAACGAAGGTGGACAGTAACTGCTAACAAGAACTGACTTGGACAGTGACCCCTCCACCATCCATTCCACAGGAACATGGAAATCAGATGATAAATGATGAGGACAATGTCATTTATTGTATCTTGCAGCTAGTATCTATCAAAAAGAGAATGCGAGAGAGAGAGAAAAACAACAAAGAAGCAATGGCTATCTCAGTAGCAAGCCAGTGTTTTCTACTTCGATAAAGACAAAGCGTTTAATGGATGTAATGATAGATTTCCTATCAGTGACAAAAAGACAGGATGTTGACACTTGGAATGTATTTCATTGTAAGTCTGCCAGATTATGAAAGACTCCTGCTAAAACAACAACTTATTAGTAAACACAGTATAAATGTAAAATGAAGGCCTTGTCGTTAAAGCACTTGTTCACCCCCAACCAAATAACATATTTTAGTTCTCTATTCCAAAAGACATCATTAACTTTTGTCTGTTCTAACCTTGGTGGGCATTCTCTTAAATTTCAGTAATTTCTTCAAAAGAATTATTAAACAGATAATTTTTCAATTGAAAATTAAGAATGGAACCTGTTCTCAGTCCTTCTGACAAACAAAATATGCTCAAGTGAAGTAAAACTAATTTGAAATCACTTACAGACTTATTTTATACTCACCAACTTTCTGTTGCTTAACTTCCACCTTCTTCGATGTGCTATGGGAGCGGTTTTCCTCCAAATTTAAACTCTCTGAAATAAATATTTAAAAGTTTTACAATATATAGTTAAATTTTTTTAAAATTATTTTTCTTAATAGTCTATATTTTATTATTGTCAGACATTCCTATTATCAATGGTCAACTGGTGACCACTATGGTTTTGGCTAATATTTTTATACTTTCTACCGTGATACCATGTTAAAGCTCATTATTCAGGACCACCACAAAATAGACTAACCTTCCTAAATTCCTCCCCTTTTCTCTCTCTATTAAGACAGCCTACATAATCTAACATTTCTGCGAATATCTCATTCAATTATCACTTGATAAAACTGTTTTTCTCTTCATTGTGTCTTTTCTTTCCTACAACCTGTTCTCAGTCATTCACACAAACAATATATCTCAGGTGAAGGTAAAATTTATAGAAATCAATTACAGTTATTTTATACTCACCAAAAGATTCTACAACCGTCTTGACTGTTTTTTCTCTACACCTTGGATACACTGAAATAAGAATTGGAAATTAAGAATGGAACCTGTTCTCAGTCATTCACACAAACAATATATCTCAGGTGAAGGTAAAATTTATAGAAATCAATTACAGTTATTTCATACTCACCAACAGACTCTGCAACTGCCTGGGCTGCTTTTTCTCTACACCTTGGACACTCTGAAATAAGAATTGGAAATTAGGAATGGAACCTGTTCTCAGACATTCACACAAATAATATATTTCAGGTGAAGGTAAAATTTATAGAAATCAATTACAGTTATTTTATACTCACCAATAGATTCTACAACCGTCTTGACTGCTTTTTCTCTACACCTTGGACACTCTGAAATAAGAATTGGAAATTAGGAATGGAACCTGTTCTCAGACATTCACACAAATAATATATTTCAGGTGAAGGTAAAATTTATAGAAATCAATTACAGTTATTTTATACTCACCAACAGACTCTGCAACTGCCTGGGTTGCTTCTTCTTCAGACTTTGGACACACTGAAATAAGCATTTCAAAGTTTTATACTTCATAGTAAAATTTCTTTGTCTCTTTTAATAATCTATATTCCATTATTGTAAGGCATTCATATCATCAATAGTCAATTGGTGACCACTATGCTTTCGGTCAACACTTTCTAAGCTGTTACTATATAATAGTTCAATATTTAGAACCACAACAAAATAGGCAAACCTTTCTAAATCTCATCTTTCTCTTAAGACATCCTATATACTAATCTAACAATTCTGAAATTCTCTCACTTAGTTATCACTTCATAACACTCTTTTTCTCTTAGTTTTGTTGTTTCTTTCTTATGTCTTTGCTGGACAAGTTTAACACAAAATTTCACATTGGTTATTTGTTCCTGCCCATTAGAAAATTGCAGACTACAGCCTACAAATGACCACAAAAGCACAAATTTCACAACTTTTGAAGTAAACACAGTGGTGTCACCCAGCACACCGCCTCATGAAAGTCACTGCTAGCTCTCACTGTGCACGCAACCATGTGCTGCCATCTGTTGGCATGCTACAGAACTAGTCCGTGAACTTTCTGATACTACCTTGGAGCAATGACCAGGCTTCATGTTCGAATTAAAACGAATCAACTCAAAAGTAAAGCCAAAAGGTGAAAGAGTCAGAAAACAATGTCTCTTTTAGCATTAATCACATCTAAAAACTAACGAGTGTGAGTATAAAATGTCTAAAAGGATGGCAAACATTATAACAAGTGTTAATCATATATTATTACAAACAAGGAGTTGCATGTCTCCACTACAATATGAAGTGCATTATTCCATATCAGAAAGTTAATGAGACAACAGACAGATCAAGAAAGAATGTTCTTACCAAATCCACTTTTCCGGAGTATGTGTTGTCGACATATGGGGCATTGCTTAAATGCCAGTTGAGAACAGCAATTCTGACAAATAACAGTATGTTGACATGGATGGAGTGTGACAGTAGCCTTTTTCTCTTGACACCACCGACACCTGTGGAACAAAATATTAACACATCCCATCATTAACATTCATTTATAATAAAATATTTCATTGTGGACATATTTAGAGTACAGAATATTAAGGGGCACAACAGTAACCAGCAAGAGTACATCGTAAATTCATCTTTAAACAATTACATACAAGCAGATTTGTGTGTATACAAGTGTCACATTAACATACACATACAAGGGTGGGCTGAAAATATCAAAGGCTGACTAAGGTGCAGCCTTCCAACATGCCATCCCAGTCAAACAGTCCAATCCATGCCAGCATGGACAACAGATGTTAAATGATGATGATGATGATGATGATGTCATACACATTGTTAGTGTGTGTTTTAGGTTATTTTCACATGAAAGCGTACATGACAACTGATTGAGTCAGAGAAGAGAGAGAGAAAAAATTGTTGGTAGACAGATAAATCCTATTTACTTCTAAATAGCAATTTCAAAATGTGTTCATTCACTTTATTATTTAGTACTACATTTTCATGGAGGTCACCGAACTCTAAAATAGTCAGGGGTGGATGGAGAGGTATATCAGTCAACACAAGCAATCATGTGAATGTCATCAAAATAGTGTTTTTCGTTTGATCCACTAACAACTGCATTTTCTGTTTATTGTTCTTATTATTGTTGTGTGGTCTTAAGGCTGCAAGCTGGCAGAATCATTAGCACACGGAGCAAAATGCTTTCTGGCATTTCGTCTGCCTTTACATGCTGAGTTCAAATTCAGCTGCGGTTGACTTTACCTTGATGTTGATAAAATAAGTACCAGTTGAAAACTGGGGATGTTGTAATTGACCTTGCTGGCCTTGTGCCAGAATTGGAAATCATTATTGTTGTCTTGAGTCAAGACACTAATGACGGAATAATACATTGGGAGAATTCAAACTAAATAAACATATAAACATGATTATATACAAAAGAGAAAATGTCCTGGTTTATCTTGTCGTTGCCAGTGAGTACTTACAGTGATTGTAAAAATGTTTTTAATTTTTCTTTCAAATGTTGATTTTCTATGCAGTCCAATGGGGTCACTTTCTTATCATTACGATGGTATAAGCTGGCTCCTTGGCTGGCAAGATAACTCAAAACTACTATTCCAGAGAGCCTCCTATCCATGTCCAGTTGGAGCTCTTTGCAGCACTGCAAATGATGAAATATAAAACGATGAGTAGAATATTACACAAATATATATTGTAGATAAACAAATCATGTCAAATGTAGGAAATATAATGGAACAAGTATCACAAATAACAGAACACAACAAACCAACAAGAACCTATCTTTACAACTGGCTTGATAAAGCCAACTGGCCATAACAAAAGAAATACTTATGGAAGAGTATTGTATATATAAATATAACACAACATAACAACAAACAATGGCAAGCTACATTTTTTTACACAAAGGCCATTCTAATTACCATGGGGGTTGTGTGATGGTCTATGGTCACTCAAGATTTTCTGTAATTCCTTGGGGAGATTTTAACTGGTTGCAACAAGAAGTATTTTTTTAACAACATATATACTCCTACTTGAATTTGTTTACCATCTGCAAAACTGCCATCAAAACTCAGATTTTTGACATCTTCAGATCTGCATCTATGAAAGCAGTCACCCATATTTTCCTACTGGTAATTTCGATAATCCAAATATTGATTGGGAAACATTTCACTGGTCACAAAGTGCAACTCATTTCCATAACAACAAACAATGAACAGAGAACACCAAGAACATAATAATTTCTTCAGACACAGCAACAAAACCAACACCAGACAGACATATCCAAGCATATCAATAATGTTTCCAAAATTTATAAAGAAACATTTTTGGCTGATGAAGTGAAGTAAAGATTGGCATGGTGGTTGAGGCAACACACCAACACATTATAGTCAAGAAATTGTTGAAACTGTTAGTCTGATAGACAATTCCTATAATAATGGGTTGTTGACTGCTAGAGTAGCTTCTTCTCACCAAAGAAGACATTACAACAATACATAGGTGACCATCAACTGTCTGAAATAGTCACACATCTGTAGTGACCGTTACATATTTGGGAATCAAAGAGTTGCTTAAATTCTGCAACAATAGACAATAAACACCATCAGATCTACAAGTGGATAGATGCTGAGGTCTTTCAAACAAACAAACACACACATACATATATATATATATATATATATATATATATATGCACCTAGAAGTAGTTGATAGCTACTGTCATCTAGGTAATCAAGTCAGTAGTGGAGGTGGATGCGCCAAGAGCATAGCTGCTAGAATAAGATTAAGCAGGGCAAACTTCAGAGAGCTTCTATCTCTGTTGGTAACAAAGGGCCTCTATGACTATCTGTCTAGTTACATCGTCATACATACAATCTCGGGACATTACACTTTTGTGCACACATCTTAATGTAAATTCATTCTCATCACATCTCCCTTCTTTACAATCATTGCAAGGGGTATTACTGTAGTCAATATACACATAAAGTCCAAGCCCTGGCAATACTTGGAACCCTAATTATTAACTTTGAATAAACTCAGTTATATATTCATTATCATGCTGATAAAAGAAACTTTCTTCGAAGTCCATGAATTTATTTTCTTTAAATTTAATTGTCCATAAACGAATTTATTTTCCTTTTCCTTTCTTTGAAAATGATTAATGAAATATGCTTTCTAGCAATTAACACAGTTCAACTCGTTTAACTTGAAATTCGATATTTAAAACAGTTTGTGAATTTCTCTTTCTTAAATTTAAAGACTTATCTCTGTCGTTGGTCACCTCTCCTTCATACAGTGATGGCAGTGTTTACATGACACATATTTAAGACGGGTTACCTTCTTTACAGTGGAGTGGCCATGCTTTTGAAGGTGAAAGGAGATGGAATATTGTTAGTTACATAATACAACAAGTGCTATCAGGAGAAACTGAATTATTTAATACTAAAGGAAGAGAAGTGGATGGGAGTGAAAGAAAATAGCAAACAATGTCTGCCTGTTTCTCTATTTCTCTCTCTTTCTCTCACTCACACATACACACATCCTCCTCCTCATCATTTTACATTCGTTTTCTATGCTGGCATGGGTTGGATAGTTTGGCAGAAGCTGGGCAGCTGCAGAGCTGCTCAGGCACCAATTGCCAGTTTTGGCATAGTTTCTACGGTTGCATGCCCTTCCTAATGCCAACCACACACACATATTCACAAACAATTTTAAAAACTTACCTCATCTAAAATGGGAATGGGTTCCACCTCAGAATGGAATATCTCTTTCTTTATTATGGAGAGGTGCAAACAATTATTGCCATCATTGTCGACAGCATTCATATTTGCACCATGTATAATAAATTTATGGATTATTCCGAGGTGGGTCCTGGACACGGCTTCCAGCAATGGTGTCATTTTGTTATGATTCCCAATATCCAGTTTCACTGAATCCTTTGTGGAAGTAAAAATAGAAATTGAAAATGTACATGGGATATGTGTAAGGGACATGATAAATCTATTAAGAGGTCTTAAACAGATTGTTTCAGCCTAATCTATATTTATCTCTCACTATAGTAAATTTTAGGGGAGCAGAACAAGAGTGAACATATAATTAGCAGATCAAAACTAGTAAAGAAGAATTATGATGTTGCTATATTAATAAGGGGTTCATAAAACAGGTGAGTTGGTTAGTGTCCACATCCTTAACATTCCTGTACATACACACACATATACATGAATGTTATGGAAGTGAGATACACACAAACATATATATATAGATATATTTACACACATATATATATATATATACATACAGGAGTGGCTATGGTAAATAGCTTGCTTACCAACCACATGATTCCGCGTTTAGTCCCACTGCATGGCACCTTGAGCAAGTGTCTTGTACTATCATCTCGGGCTGGCCAAAGCCTTGTGAGTGGATTTGGTAGACAAAAACTGAAAGAAGCCCATCGTATGTGTGTGTGTGTCCTCCCAACATTGCTTAACAATTGCTAGCGATTTGGCAAAAAGGATCAACAGAATAAGTACTAGGCTTACATAGAATAAGTCCTGGACTCGATTACCTGTTGTGGCGAGAGTCACAAAAACGCGTGCAAGAACAGACTTGACTGAACGACTATGAATAGTAGCAGTCTGAGTGAGAGACCAGAGAGAGTAGGTGTTAATTGCAGGAAGTCGTAAGGTGTTGTTTTCATTGTTTGTTGGTTTGTGTATGGATTGTTGTTGTTACCCTGATCCGTAATATGTTTTATTGTTACTACAAGGTTATAGTATAAACAGTATCATGTCATAATAATTGGTGATACAATCCCAATACATACATACATAAATATATATACATATATATATATATATATATATATATATACTGAGATTCAGTAAATAGTATTTTATACATAAATATGAGGGAACCACTATGTGGAAGCCATTGCGCTAAAAAGAGATCTGCATAGCTCTCAACCACTAAGAATTGTTCTCCAGAAAATCATTTACTGAATCTCAGTTTTTTATACACTAGACCACTGGTGTTAAATTGATGTTATTAAATTAATATCCAATCTTTCACCCACATTTTGATTTTAATTTTAAATATATATATATATATATATATATATATATATACATATATACACATATATACATATAATATATATAGGGTTTATCTCCTATGTAATGTAGTGATGATGTAGTGCATAAAATGATGGTGTAGTGTTTGCAGGTTGAAGACTATTGTATGTTTATGGGTTCTGCCAAATGCAAGCTTTCTTTTCAGGTACATGATGCTGCTGTCCCCCATCCCAGGGTCTCATGGACCCATACCTTCAACACCCTCAGGGTTAGTACTCTCAACGTCGGCACACTGAAAGGTAGGTCTGGTGAGATTGTTAACATGCTTGAACAGAGATGTGTAGATTTGTGCTGCATCCAAGAAGGTGGAGAGGAAGTTCTCCTAGGTTCCTCACAGGCAAAGAACATAAGTATAAGATTTTCTGGGTAGGGAACACTGATGGAGTCGGGGGCATGAGTATACTTCTTGCAGAGAAATGGGCTGATAAGGTAATCGAGATAGTCAGAGTCTGTGATGGAATACTGAAGTTTAGATTAGTGCTGCAACATGGATTAGCAACCATTATCTCGGCTTATGACCCTCAGTCAGGGCTACCTGATGAATATGTGCTTACATTGACAGTGCTGTGTCTACATTGGCTGCAGCTATCAGCATCTGAAAAGGTTGTTATTAGCATTTTCCTGCCTGCATGTCATTAGCAGTTGTCCTTGCATTTAATCCTGCATCATTCATGTAACGCTTGCTAACACCACTGGAGCGGGTGTTGTGCTGGCATTAGCACAGAGGTGTTCGTATGGATACCTGTAAAGAGGAGTTAATCAGGTATTGTCACCACCAACAGTGGAGGGTGTTGCATCCCGGCATTCATGCAAAGCCATGTTAATACAAATAAAGGTAAATAAGTTAGGTAGACAAATACAGTAAGGGTAGTCAATCCGTTGAGTTAGGCACAGAGAGAGGAGAAGGGAAGTTGATTCATCATGTACTGATGATAATGGATTAATGAAGCAATAGGCACTGAGTTCAGCATGCTCTCATTTAGCTTTGCTGCTGGGGACAAGGACCTTTAACTTATCTCTGCTGCATAATCTGAGTGTGCAATGTGTCTGACAAGAGTAACTCTCTTTCTGGGTATACATATATATATATATACATATATACACACACACACATTTATACATACGTGCAGAGGGAAAAAAGCAGCCAAGAAGCCAAATAAATTATTGGACACAAGATAAAATGCAGACACCAACAATTTACACACACACACACACACGCAACATGAGAGACAGACACTAAAAGATGATGATCATCATTATTTACATTATTTACATTTGATGGATATTTGTCCTCATCTTGTTTGTTGTTAACACAATGTTTCGGCTGATATACCCTTCAGCCTTTGCCAGGTGTCTTGAGGAAATTTCGAACCTATGTTCTCATTCCAAAGGTATTTTTCAATGTTGTTGTTATTATTATTATTATTATTGTTATTATTATTCAAGTCACTGCCTGGAACTGAACTCGGAATCTTGGGGTTAGTAGCCTGTACTATTAACCACTATGCCATATGCCCACGGGCATATGGCAGAGTGGTTTTTGATGATATATATAATCTGATATATATATGGGTTGAATTCATAATGATCTTGTTTTGTCTGACCATTAAAGATAGTACTATCAGCAGTGGTGGTCAGTTGGACTGTCATCACCACTACTACTATCATCATTGTTATTACCAACATAATTATTCTTCACAGACCCAAGACCTGCTATGTAAAGGCTGCTGCAGTGCAGTTGATTAAATCTACCCCCAGATTTTCACTGGTATTTTGATGATATAAATATTGAATACTAGAGAGAGGATATAATATGTATTTTTTAACTAACCTGGGCCAGCATCAACGATACCACACCATAGTGTTGCCTGAAAGTTATACAAAGAGGAGAGGAAAAACAATTATTATTATTAGATTAACCAATGAAAACAAATGTAATTCGGTCATTATAACCTAATTACATCAATAATTACATACACACAAATACACGTTATACATATATATATGAGTTAAGAAATGGAGTAGATAAAATCTGGGCTACATATGTTTCAAAGCAGGTGGAACATCAGAACTGGTAAATATCCAAACGAGGTGTATACCACAGGCTACCCTTCAGACCAAGGGTGTCTTGATTAAATGAAGTTTACACTGTCAATAGGAGGCACAGAAGATACGGTAAGGGAAAAACCAACAACCTTGTACCCCAATAAACCCCTTTTGTTCCTGAAAGTTGTTTCTTACATTTCTATGGATTGTTTGAAGCTCACCTTCCTACATCTCAATCCTTGGATCCTACATATACACACACACACACACACACACACACATATATATATATACATATATATATATATATATATATATATATTATATATATATATATATATATATATATATATATATATATATATAAACATTATACAATTATACATAATTATAACACATGTACTGTGTTTTTCTGGAGAATTAATGGTGGTAATAGTGTATTTCACGTCTATTTTTCAGTGCGTGGTGAGGAGCAAGCCAAGCCCTTGTTATAATTATGTATCTCTATTATAAAAGGCAGATTTTATCTGCCTCCCTTTGTAAGTTATAGAAATCTACAATATAGGATTTCTTCAATTACAATTTACCTAGCATTTTTAAGAGTAGAATGCATCGGGTCATGCCAGGTCCAGTTTTTAAAATTTAAACTCCAATTAAGCAAAATTTACAGAAAACTCACATTCTGGTGTGTATGTCAAATGCTTTTCTTAGTCTGGTTTACAGCACACGCAAACGCACACACACAGTGTGCAACGAATAAAGTGAAACTAGATGTAATATTTGTTTCTGTCTATCACGCTGATAGATACATGAGTAAAATGTATGGGAAGCTAACAGATAAGAGTGAGTGAAAATGTTCTTGGAAGAGAGTAAATTAGCGACAGAGTGATTTGAGGAAGACTAAACTGAAAGTATGAAACAGTGTTTATGTATAAACAGACGACACTTATATAAACCCTTTCGTTACCAAACCGCCCGAATTTACCTATTCATATTTAAATGAGAATATCAGAGTAAATCTCTTCAGTACATTCGTGAAAACACGTGTTATACTTCGTAAACACTTCAAATACAGTTTTGTACAAAAATCGAAGTGTAATTTTAATTCCATGAATTATGGGAGATTTTTTTCCGAAATTTGTTCCTATTGTGTTTTCAAAATTTGTAATTCTGACAAAAAATGGATACGAATTTCATTATATCAAGCAGAGAGTCAGAATTCGAAGGATTTTCTACTGAAGACCTTCATAAATCTAACTCTATGACTGAAAAAAAAAGCATCTTTATATAAGAGTGAAGTTGTGTGTCTGTCTCCTACGATTTAGATTCGTAACTACTCCCACATTTTGCGGTGCAGTTTAACCAAAAGCGGGTATCTTATAGTCGTGATTCATATCGAGCCCTTCTGGGTATTAGCGCACATCTACGATGAGTCTACGATTTTAAAAAAATTCACCATCATATTTTTCCATTTTAATGCATTTTTTTCGCTTTTATATAAGGGAAGTAACTCTCTAAAAATATCTACGATGTGTCAACGATTTAAAAAAAAATTTACCTTAATTTTTTTTCAATTTTTAATGCATTTTTTTGCTATTTTTTGGCTATAACTCTCTAAAAATGCTTATATAGTTATTTCCCTTACAACCCGAGCAACGCCGGGCAATACTGCTAGTATAATTATAAAATGTTTATAAAAATTTACCTATGGGTTATATTTCCGCACTGACCACTTAGTAAAATTTATTTATGATTTTACCCTTTAATATAAATATATATATATATACATATATATATATATAAATTTATAAATGAGGATAATATCGATATTTAAATATCGATATTATCAAGTGGCCACCATGGGAAAAAATACCGTACAAAGGTAATAATTTTTTTTTTAACAATTAAAAATGAGGGTGTCATATGTACGTATGCACACGGCCAGTTAAATTGCCCGCCAAAACACCCCATAAGCACGATATGGTTAAAATAAACACCGCAGTGAATATAATAACGATATGAACATTTAACGTGGTTTTTATAGTCAGAGTTTCGACTGCTATTTCGGCATGGTGGTGTCTCTCAGACACCCTCATTTTTAATTATATATATATATATATATATATATATATATATATATATATATATATATATATATAAGGTGGGGACCCAGAAGGACCCAGAATTTTGCAATATTATTTTCTTTGCTTAGTTTTACGTATTAACACTATTATCACCGTCAAAGTAGTCCCCATTTGAAGCACTGCATCGACCCAGACATGTTTTCCACTATTTTGTAGCAGTGCTGGAACTGCCCTGAATGAGGTTGGACCTCAAGTGACAAGTGACCATTCGAAAAGCATGAAACCACTCGTGATCTTGTGTTTTGCTCGTGGCATCATGGCAGTGTCCTCGTAAACTGTTTGAAGCATGACAACTGTTTCGGCTGCCGTTTTCTCCAGCAGAAAACAGAATTTTATGGAAGCAAGCTGATCCTTCATTTCAGCCATTGCAAAACTCGAACAGGGGAGAAGCCCTGCAAAACAAAGATGCACCACATGGTAACAGCACCATCCTCGAAGATGCCGCTTGGCAGGATGATGCCTGAGTATCGCATCAAGTGGCTTCTAGCAGCAGAAGCCTGAACTTCAATGGCCTTGCCCTACAGAAACGTTTCCGGCCACTTTTGGGTACCCCCTCGTATATTCGATATACTCTCTACATTATAGATCAACGATATATATACACACCTGAGTAAACACGGCAATCTATATATGGTATGATGAACAACTGTTATAAAGCCATGAAATTTAGGATGGGGAGAGGCATTAATGTGGATTATAAGGACCCCAGTACATGACTGGTATTGTATTTTATTAGCCTAGCAAAGATGGAAGGACATGGTGACCTCAGCAGGATTTGAACTCTGAACATAAAGTGTGGTAAATAAATACCACAAGGTATTTTGCCCAACAGCAATCAGACACAAAAACAGGAGAAAAGAGGGAGGACAATTTATTAAATGAACCCCTGGATATTACTGGTACAGATTTTCACTCCAGGTTGTTAATAAATACTCTGGCAGGATTTGAACCTGCAACATAAACAGATCAAACTAAACACTGTAAGGGAATGATTCTGCATTTAGACCAGGGTCAGAGGAAAGAGGAAAATTATAAGAGAGAGGGGGTGAGGTGTTTTATATGGAATGAAAAGAAGAGAAGGAAAGATTTGAACTTGTAAAGTTGAGGTAACGAAGGATGAGATGAAGTAAAGAATCTAGTCAGGTAACAACAGCAACAATAATAATTAGGATGATTAATTAATGAAGTAGGTTACAGTGTCATTAGAGTGTGAGAGAGAGAGAGTTGAAGCACGACGTCCCATGGTGGTATTATGACATGAATGACTCAAAACAAGAAAACAAACGTTATTGAAAACATTAAAGAAACAGATTTGGATAATCCAAATCCATTGGGGACTTACTTTTGAACTGCCAGATGGAGGGGAGTGTCACCATGTTTGTCCAGTTTATTGGCATCGATGCCATTTTGTTGTAGGAGAAGTTTAGCTGTGTCTGTGTGTCCATCCCAACAGGCAAGATGTAGAGGTGTCCGACCATATTTGGTCACCACCCTCACATCAGTGCCATTTTGTTGTAGGAGAAGTTTAGCTGTGTCTGTGTGTCCATCCCAACAGGCAAGATGTAGAGGTGTCCGACCATATTTGGTCACCACCCTCACATCAGTGCCATTTTGTTGTAGGAGAAGTTTAGCTGTGTCTGTGTGTCCATGAAATGAGGCATGATGTAGAGGTGTACAACCATCGTTGTCCACCACCCTCACATCAGTGCCATTCTGTTGTAGGAGAAGTTTAGCTGTGTCTGTGTGTCCATAAAGTGAGGCAAGATGTAGAGGTGTCCGACCATATTTGTCCACCAACATCACATCAGTGCCATTCTGTTGTAGGAGAAGTTTAGCTGTGTCTGTGTGTCCATAAAGTGAGGCAAGATGTAGAGGTGTCCGACCATATTTGTCCACCAACCTCACATCAGTGCCATTCTGTTGTAGGAGAAGTTTAGCTGTGTCTGTGTGTCCATGAAGTGAGGCAAGATGTAGAGGTGTGCAACCATATTTGTCCACCACCCTCACATCAGTGCCATTTTGTTGTAGGAGAAGTTTAGCTGTGTCTGTGTGTCCATGAAGTGAGGCAAGATGTAGAGGTGTCCCACCATCATTATTTCGCTGAGTGACCTAAAAACGATAAACAATAAAGACATTAAAGATGGCATCAAGTGGATGGGGTGGGGGGCAACGCAAAAATGAAAAATTTCAAAAAAAGAGAAAGAATCAGATTAATAAACAGGTGGAATGTAGTTGGAGAGGAGTAAATAAATGAGGTTCATATCATACCTGTACCCACAGACACACACACACATATATATATACATATAAACACACACACACATATATATATATATATACTCTCACATCCATATATATACACTCTCACACAAGGAAATGAGCAACTTTTGAAAGAGTCCCCACCACCACCACCGCTATTTTCTCATAAATGTGTTTATTTAAAGAATTTTTTTGCCAAAAACCCCCCGATTTCGGACACGGAGGTTCCGGAAAATTGCCAAAAAATCGGCAGTGGAATTTCCACCCCCTCCAAAATTCTTCAACTTTGACTTTTTTCCCCCAACACTAACCCTAACCCTAACTACAGAAATGTTTTGAAATTTTTGTCCGAATCATCATCTCCGTATTTTTCCACAAATTCTGAAAAAAAAATTGTGTAAAAAGTAAAGAATGAAGGAAATGGGGGTGGGGGTAATTTAAAAATGCCGATTTTTGCCAATTTTTACCAATTTTTTTGCAGATTCGTATTTCCCTTAACCGAAAAGCGGGATTTGTATCGGGGAAAAAAATTTAAAGAAAGGGTGGTTTTTTTGTGGGTAGAAAAGGAAGTCTTGCAGCAACTTTTATTTAAAATAATATGAATCATCAGTTATGAAGAAACGAAATTTGGGGCACTAAACTGTATGTATATATCATATACATATAACACACACACATACATATATATACATATCTATATACACAAATATAAATGTATTCGCTAACCTGTAAAATGTTATTTCCTTTGCTACTTAAAAGGACTTTGACTACATCTTCATAGTTCTTCCTCACAGCCCGATGTAGAGGTGTGTAGCCCCATGAGTCCTGCTTATTAACATTTGCTCCCCTGGAAACTAAGGAGGCCACAGCATCAATTTTACGACTGAAAGGAAGAAAAAAACATAAAACATCACAGACATTCACTTAACAATTACATTAAATATACATTCGTGTTCAATTAAACGCATAAAAACCAATATATATTACAGCCGCGTGTGTATATATATATATATATATATGTCTGTGTGCGTGCATGCCTGTATAGACATAACTACACAAATGTGCTCCCCTGACGAATTTGTTTCCCTGTAACTTCTAGGAAAAATGGATATTTTTTTAATGAAATTTCTTTCAAAAATATGCTTCAGAAGCGAAGATTCTAATTATATTGGAATTTATTGTGAGAAAAAATTTTTAGTGGGTGCAGAGAGAAATTTGGGAAAGTTCGCCCGAGTCGGCTTTCTTTCCAAAAAAATAAATATTTTCTAATGAAATTTTCAATAAAACCGTTTCAGATGGTGAAGATTCCACTTATATCGGAATTTAATATGAAGAAAATTTTAAAAACTTGGTGGATTCGCAGAGATATACACTGATACACATCAGAAAATGAAAAGATGAACTTTGGAAAAATAACCGTGATGTGTGTCAGTATATATGTGTGTGTATCCACCAAATATTTAATGTTTTTTCATGTTAAATTCCGATATAATCCTAATCTAATCCATTTGAAAGGGATTTGTAAAAATTTTCACACAAACAAAATATCCATTTTTCTGAAAGTTTCTATAAGGATTTAAGTAAACTTCTCAACGTTTGAAAGTTTGTTTTCACAACAAATTCCAATATAATTGGAATCTTCATCATCTGAAGCATTTTTATCATAGAAATTTCATTAAAAGATATCCATCTGTCTAAAAGTTATAAGGAAACAAATTCATCGGGGGTCCAAGTTGTGTAAGTATGCCTATATATATATATATATATATATATATATATATATATATATATATATACCTTATATATATATATTTATATATATACATACACACACACACACACACCACACACACCACACACACACACACACATACATATATATAATACCGGTTCATATCGCTAGTTGAAATGTCAAAGTCAATAATATTATATAGGTGTATATGTGTATGGATATATATATTTATATATATATGTATGCATATATGTGTATGTATATATATATGTATGTATATAGAGAGACAGACAGACAGAGAAATATGAGCCACTGAAATACGTATAATCGTTAATACACAGTAAACAAATGTGTACGTGTGTGTGTATACACATATTAATAGGTGAGGGTATAAAGTATAAATATTTTTATTCCAGCGAGTGTACAATACAAAACAAGGATTAAGTACCGTTATTAGTATCTACATATTTGGTATACATTGAAAAATATATTGTAATCCTTTTGCGAAAGATGGAATGTCTGAAAATTATAGACAAACTAATTGATAGCAGATTTTTCATCAATCTAAAAAAAAAAACAACAGCAGCACGTCGTAATTGGCGGGAAAACTACGTCTGCAAATGTAATGTTGTCATAGCAACGGACTATGCAAGAGAAAGTTTGTTGTTAAGGGCAACGAGGCGTATTTTTACCGCCAAAAGAAACAGTGACCAACAAGGAAGTATGGCGGTCATATAACACACATAAATGAATATATAAACACACCCATATTTATTATATGTGTGTGTGTATATATATATATATATATATGTGTGTGTATATATTATATATATATATATATATATATATATATATATATATATATATATATATATATTTTTTGTTCTTCATTTTCGTTTTTTACACATTATTTTACACCCGGTACTCTACTTTTGTTCAATTTTTGTGACGGGGTGGGTGGGTGAGGTGCGGACTCGGATGATTCACATGATCCGGTAACCCCACTCGACAACCGGTCCCAAAAATGAAAACAAGAAGTGTAATAGGTGTAAAGCAACGTTGAGTTTTCGGACCCTGTGAGATTGATCGTGTGAATTTTCCGAGTCGTCTCCACCACCCCTCGTTCGCCAGCGTGTATTGTTTTTTACGTATTCGTTTAATACATTTTATTTTACACCTATTGCACAATGTTTTTTGCTCAAGTCAAACACTGGAGTTTAACTTATACACACACACACACACACACACACACACATATATATATAAAAAACAATACACGCTGGCGAACGTGGGGTGGTGGAGACGACTCGGAAAATTCACATGATCAATCTCACAGGGTCCGAAAACTCAACGTTGCTTTACACCTATTACACTTCTTGTTTTCATTTTTGGGACCAGTTGTCGAGTGGGGTTACCGGATCGTGTGAATCATCTGAGTCCGCACCTCACCCACCCGCCCCGTCACAAAAATTGAACAAAAGTAGAGTACCGGGTGTAAAATAATGTGTAAAAAACGAAAATGAAGAACAAAAAATTCGCCGACGAACGGGGAAGTGGTGAGATTTGAATTTTCCGAGTCGTTTCCCCACCTCCTGTTCGCCATATTTTTCTTTTCATATTCGTTTACTACATGTTGTTTCACACCTATTGCACTATTTTTTCCTTTTTTCTTTGCTTGGGCCAAACACAAGATTTTAACCAAGTGTTTCCCTCCTCTGTCTTCTCCATCTGAAGGAGCCATGTCCCTCTTCTAATGCAAGACACCTTTCTCTCCAGCAATATTAGCTCCCCCACCCCACCACCTCAACCAGTCGAGAGGTCTTTGTCTTGCAATTAATTGGTGACCTCACTGGTTCTGATGGCATGTAAAAGGCATCCAGTACACTCTGCAAAGTGGTTGGTGTTAGGAAGGTCGTCCAGCCATAGAAACCAAACCTAAGCAGACAGTAGTGTTTGGTGTGGTCTTCTGACTTGTCTGTTTCTATCAAACCCTCCTACCCATGCCAGCATGGAAAAGGAACATTCGATGACGATGATGGTGTGTGCGTGTTTGTGTGTTTGTGCAAAATTCTGGAACAATTTGTGACTGCAGAAGCTATAGAAACTAACAAGAACTTCAAAACATGTTTTATTGTCCAGAGATGACCTTATGAAGCACAATTCAAAATATAATAGATCTCAAAATGTGTTGAGTGAGTTGCAGATGGAGGTGAGAAATAATTTCTGTAAGAAATTTACAGATTATTTACTGCCAAAACAAGCTTGAGAATCTTTCTTGTTGCTTTAGATCTCAAATAACATTTTCTTTGGAGAAAAATTGATCGATCTCTCCATAATCAATATGAAGAGAAGACACTGAATCACATTGGGTCAATCTTAAGAACTGTTGGATCTCAAAGAATATCTCCAAAACAAAAATAATCTGTTTTGACAACAAATAACGAAAAAGATTTTGGTGATTCAATGAAGAGGATTCATGGAGAAAATGAGAAAAGGATGTTATTTGGTTACTACTATCATGCTGTTATCGTGTCACACTGCCACTATTATGGTATCTTTGGATATTCAAATAGTCTGGAATTGCAAAAAATTTCAAAACAAAAGCAGATCTGAAGATTTTAGTTAATTCAAGCCTTACCTTTTCACAGCATAATGTAATGCTGTCAGACCTTCTTTGTCACTCATGTCCATATTGGCTCCAGATTCTATCAAGAAGGCTATGAGACTTGTGCTGCCCTGTTCACA
Source organism: Octopus sinensis (assembly GCF_006345805.1). Taxonomy (NCBI): domain Eukaryota; kingdom Metazoa; phylum Mollusca; class Cephalopoda; order Octopoda; family Octopodidae; genus Octopus; species Octopus sinensis. The sequence continues at coordinate 10,236,088 of NC_043023.1, forward strand.
AGCTGCCATTAAGAAAGTTTGACTGTGTGAGTTTATTTGGTTGACCTGAAGAGAAGAAAGAGAAGATATATAAAATATATCAAAGGAGAGAGATTTTAGTTTAGTATTCCCTGGTAAAGCTCATGAAATTCTACACTGTGTTATCACTGATGTCTGGCATAGTAGCACTTTTTATTTAATGCTATAATGATGAAGGAGATTTAAGAAATGGTGAGAGAAGAACAGGATGTTTGAAATGAAGCATGGATCTTCAGATGTCATATGTCTGGTGAAACAGCAACGTGGGATCTACTTGGAAAAGAATGAAAGCAAATCTACAAGAAAGGTGTAGAGCACAGGTAAATCAAGGTGGAAAAGGCTTAGAAAGACTGTTTAGTTCATGCATAAGCTCAAGGAAAAGATTGAAAATCTATTTATGTTAGTCACTGAATCTATTACAAAGCAATTACTTGTAATTAGACATCTGTGACATCTTTGGAACGACACCAATCACAACTAAATATGAGCAACTATGGAAAGGTAGACACAAATGAAAAGAAACAATGGAGAAAATAAGAAATATTATGAAAGTAGTGATCAGAATTTTGAGCCTAAATGCAGCAGCAGTATCAGGGCTTACATTAGTTTGTAGCCATACAATATTTAAAAAGGTGTGAGTGGTTCATACACAACTGTATTACAGCTGTACAAACAACACTATCGACTTCTCCTTGAGGAAAACACCTACCCTCACTAACTGGCAGACATTCACCCACCATTGAAATACATGTATGATGGTCATCAAGAAATTAAAGGATGTTTTTTCTGCATTTCACCGTTTGTCAGCTGTCTTCCCTTCCAAATTAAAAGCCACATTTTCTGGTCTCTTACCAAGAGTATCTCTATAGATTTTACAGAATCATTCCACCCACCACTCCATAACCATGATGGTTCTCTGATCCAAACTCAACTACACATTGAGTTTCATATATTTGTACCACCATATATTGGCCCTTATAAAATTCTTCGCAATTCCTACCCAAGAGTAGCATTACTCTCTTAGAGAAGCCCTGTTTTATAATTCTTGCTGATAGTGTCCTATCTGCTGACTACCAGCCAGTCATTCTAACTTCCAATATTTCAATTATGAAGTAAAAAGTCATAAACAACCATTATCTTTGTCCCTTTGGGTATCTTTCTCTATTCAATGAGCCCCAGTACATTTCCATAAAGCTGGTTCAAGCAGGAGTCTGATTCCTACGTGACTTCCCAGTGTTTTAGTTATGTTTGACAACTTCTGCAAAAGAAATACTGTAGCCCTTGACGTCGGTAAAACCTTTAACTGTGTATGGCAAGAGAATTTCTTGACAAAGTCACCATTTATCTATTGGGTCAATCTGTCCCCCATCTCTTGGACTGAACATTTCCTGCCAGAATACTCCATTGCAGTGTGTCAGGATGGGTTTCTCTCTCACTGACATTCCATCAATTCTGGCATACCTCATTGTCTGGTTGAATATTTATAAAAAGTGACAATGATGAGGATTAGAGGAAAGAGGTAAAGAAAGAAATGAAATATTTTGGACAAATATATCTGGTTATTTAGGAACATTTAATATTGTGTATAAAATAATAAACAAACATTTAAAATTGAAGAAGCAATATAAAGTAAACTTACTGTTCCAGGATTTTCTTTGATAAGTCGTTCGACATCTTTAAAGTCCCCATCCACAATGTTGCTTATAATCTTCTTCACATCCATGTCTTTTGAATAGAAAGGAAAGTAAGATGGTTTTTAAAAACTTATAAAATGAGGTAAAGAGCAATTTAAAGAAGACGGAACAGCTCATTTGTAAAATTAACATGCAAATGGCTGAGTACACCACAGACGCGTGTACCCCTAATGTAGTTCTCAGGGAGATTCAGCATGACACAGAGTGTGACAAGGCTGACCCTTTGAAATACAGACACAACTCATTTTCGCCGAGTAGACTGGACCAACGTGAAATAAAGGTTCTTGCTCAAGGAATCCTCCTACTCATTCCCTGCCCCCACCAACCCACCAACTCTCTGCGCATGAGTGGCTGGGGAAGCAAGCATATTAATGTGTTAATGCGTATCCACAGGTTTGTATGTAGTTGGACGCATCTATCAATGGTGCTACCACAAACCCCAGTGGTGCTTGATTATTGCACCCAGAATCTCTTACTGGCCACCTGATATGTTATCTACTTACCTGCCTGTCTCCCCTCTCTTAACCCTTTTGATACTAACCCGGCTGAAACCGGCTCTGGCTCTGTAGTACTAAGTCTTGTTTTCATAAGTTTTGAATTAAAATCTTCCACCAAACCTTAGTCACAATTTATGTTCCTAACACTAGCTTAATGATAACAAAGTTATTTTACTAAATTCTTTGTTATATTTAAAATTAATTGAAAGAAACACAGAGCATTTCAACAGAAATATGGTAACAAAAGGGTTAAAATATATAATAGAGAAACAATTCTTAACTCTTTTGATACCAGCCTGGCTGAAACTGCTTCTGGGCTCTGTGATAAAATGTCTTGTTTTCATAAGTTTTGAATTAGAATCTTCCATGAAACCTTAGTCACAATTTATTTTCCTAACACTAGCTTAATGACAACTAAGTTATTTTACTAAATTCTTTGTTATATTTAAAATTAATTGAAAGAAACACAGAGCATCTCAACAGAAATATGGTAAGAAAAAGGTTAAAATATATAATAGAGAAACAATTCTTAACCCTTTTGATACCAACCCGGCTGAA
>NC_043023.1:10248854-10263854 GCF_006345805.1 Octopus sinensis
AAGCTATCTTATCAGTTAATTTCCCTATGATGTTGCTGCACCTCTTATGCGTCCATAGCTTACGCTGGGTACATCTTATGGAGTTTCTACCTACACCTTTCCTACAGATTGAGCAGGGCCATCTGCCCGAGGGTGTGTGCTGAGTTCGCCTTTCTGCTTACTATAATTTGGTCTTTGCTACATTTACTCTAAGGCCCTTTGATCCTAACCCTTGCTTCCACACCCAAAATTTCTTTTCTGGTTCCGGTAGTGATTCTGCTATGAGAGCCAGGTCATCAGCATAGAGCTCCCAGGGGCAACCTGTTTTGGATTCCTCTGTTATTGCCTGGAGGACTATGATGAATAAAAGGGGACTGAGGGCTGAGCCTTGGTGTACACCTACTTCTACCCGGAATTCTTCACTATATTCGTTGCCAATCCTAACCTTGCTGACAGCCTCTCTGTATAGGGCCTGTACAGCCCTTATTAGCCATTCGTCAATCTCCAGTTTCCGCATCGACCACCAGATAAGGGATCAGGGACCATGTCAAAGGCTTTCTCCAAGTCCACAGAAGCTATGTAGAGGGGTTTATCTTTAGCTAGGTACTTCTCCTGCAGTTGTCGGACCAGGAATATAGCATCCGTGGTGCTTCTACCTGGCACAAAACCGAACTGAATCTCATCTAAGCAAATCCTCTCCCTAATGAGATGGGCTATGACCCTCTCTGAGACCTTCATCACCTGATCCAACAGTTTAATAACCCTGTAGTTATTTGTATCTAGTAGTTTATCTATTGACCCTGAAAGAATTTGACTTCAGCTGGATTTGATCTCAGAACATAGAGAACCGCAACAATTACTGCAAAGCTCTCAATTGGCTATCGTGAAGACCCGATAGAAAAAGCAGCTAAACCTTACTCAGCTAACGCCTTACTGTTATAAGAAAGAAAGGTTATTGTAGATAATGTAATTTCAACATTACTCATAGCCAAAAGACAGGATGGTCATGGATAAAACGTCTTTAAGCAAATGATTTCTGGATTAGAGATGATCTGGGAGCTAGACAACATCATCGAAAATTAGAACTCACTAGAATTAAATGTTCACTAGAGATAGCACAAGAGGTAGGCGTGGCTGCATTTCCCGCGACACATATCGAACCCGTGCTCTATGGTGTCAGCTTGATGCAGTCATATGTATATCAGGGACAATATATGTGTGGCTGCAATTCAGCCATTTGATCAGATAACTGGAAGAGAGGGCAACAACAATAACAATGCCAACAATATCAAATACACACACACACACACACACACAAAACACCACCACCACCAGCAACAAGATAATCATCGTTAATTTTAGAGAGGATCACTTTTCTTAAATTAACAAGAATAATAGACACCTGGCGTAATTTAATATCGTCAACAAATAGTGCCACACCTGAGATGTTAGTCACGTTGTGATTGAGAAATCGGTCAACATAAATATTACTTTACACACTCTGCTATCATATTTTCTTATGCAACAATCAATTTCTATCCTGTTTCTTTATTTTGAATTCATAACAAATATTTTAAGAATTTTTATCCTGATTTCAAATGTCGGACAAAACACTGAATCGGAAAACTGATACGTCTAAAACTGGTGGTGCATATGTATGTGTGTATATATGTGTATGTATGTGTGTTTGCATGCATGTATGAATCTGCATGTATGTGCATATGTATTTATGCATGCATGTATATATGTATGTGTGTGTGTATGTTTGTATGTATGTGTGTAGGTATGTGTTTGTAAGCATGCAAATATATATGTATGTATGTATGCATGTATGTGCGTATGTATGTATGTATGTATGCATGTATGTATGTATGTATGCATGTATGTGCGTATGTATGTATGTATGTATGTATGTATGCATGTATGTGTGTATGCATTTTTGTATGTATGTATGCATGTATATATGTATGTATGTCTGTATGTATGTCTGTATGTATGTGTTTGTAAGTATGCAAATATGTATGTATGTATCTATGTATGTCTGTCTGTATGTCAGGTCACTTACAAGGCTCTCATAAGTGCTGCTGGTAACATGGAATCCAGTACAACCAGTTGCATAGTCAGCAACTAAACTGGTACCCCCCACCACCTGGATATCCAGATGAGGAGTGTTGCTAGAAACCCAACAAAATTCAAAACAAGACCTGTTGAAAGGTCGGATGAACGGCCGTCTAGCAATAGCAGCTGAAAAGGTTGGAATTAATTCCAGTTGGTTTTAAGTTAATCATTCAACTCAAATATTACTTTACACACTCTGCTATCATATTTTGTTATACATGTATGCGTGTATGTATATATATGTAATTATGTATGCATGTCTGTTTTTATACCTGTATGTATGTATGTACATATGTATTTATGGAAGTGTATTTGTAAGTGGATTTGGTAGACGGAAACTGAAAGAAGCCTGTCGTATTAATATATATATATGTGTGTATGTGTTTATGTGTCTGTGTTTGTCCCCCTAGCATTGCTTGACAACCGATGCTGGTGTGTTTACGTCCCCGTCACTTAGCAGTTCAGCAAAAGAGACTGATAAAATAAGTACTGGGCTTACAAAGAATAAGTCCCGGGGTTGATTTGCTCGACTAAAGGCGGTGCTCCAGCATGGCCGCAATCAAATGACTGAAACAAGTAAAAGAGTAAAAGAGTAAAGAGTATATACATAAAAAGACAGAGAGAGAGAGAGAGAGAGAGAGAGGAAGCGGGAGAGACCGTTGATGCACTGGTTTTGGGTTTGGGGTACTGACTTTCCTTGTTCTATAACCAAATCTGAACATTTCTTTTGGCCAAATTCCATGCCTACCTCAGCTGAAAAGGTTATTAATTCCAGTTGGTTTTAAGCATTGTCCACACTTTTAGCATAAATCTTCAGGTCGTCTACAAAGAAATTGAGTTACATTGATATGGTAGGTGAGTACATATGTTTGTATGTATAAGATACAATGTGCATCTAAACACAATAAGAGGTGTCCATCATTGGACTGCCTCACGCTAGAAGGAACAGCTAAAGTCCAAACCACTAATTAGGGATAAATTGTCGAAGGGAATGAAAAATAAAAACATTTACCATCTATTTCCTGTAACCGTATTATTAATTATGTTTGTATCTATGTATTTATGTATGTGTATATATATATATATATATATATATATATATATACATATATATATATATATATATATACATATACATATATACATATACATATATATATACATATATATATATACATATATATATATACATATATATATATACATATATATATATACATATATATATATACATATATATATATATATATACATATATATATATACATATATATATACATATATATATACATATATATATATACATATATATATATATATATATATATATATATATATATATATATATATATATATAGAGAGAGAGAGAGAGAGAGAGAGAGAGAGAGAGAGAAGAAGATAATGATAATGTGTATGTGAGAGTGTGTACAGGGTGTTCCGAAATTAAGGCCCCCAATTTTGAACTTTAATGACAATCAATAGATGCGAAAAGATATGAAAATTATACATCATTGTAAAAGCTTAGTGTGTCTTGTGTTTGCTTCAGATTAAATAAATTCATATTTATAGATTAGATAATGGCTACAGACCGAAATTCAATCCTAATACTCTCCAAGGAGGCGAAAGTAATACAACTATAGCAAAAAAATGCTTAAAAGTAACCGAACAACAGTCAAGAAAAGTGTGAAGAAATTTCAAGAGACTGGTTCCACGGCTGATCACCCTGGACGTGGCCAAAAAAGCAATGTGCAGACCACTCAGCTTATCATAAGTACCAGAGAGAAGATATGGTGAAATCCTCATCATTCCCTCAGAAAAATGAGCTGAACATCAATGTATCCCAGTACTGAAGGAGGGTCTCAGGACCCAACGCTAAAAGATGATCCATTGTCATGAGCTCACACAAGTTTACAAAACCACGAGAGTGGAGAGGAAACGTCTTATCATGCGTGAGGTTGTTGAAAGCACGCTGCCCTAACTGGGGTTCACTGATGAAAAGAAATTTGACACCAAATAGACAGCAAACCAGCAGAATGGCCAGATTCGGAGTGTATTTGGCTCTGTCAAGAGTGGATTGATAAATCGATGTCAACAAGTTCAAATCCACAGTTAAACACAGCAGCCATTGGAACAGATTTGTGTCCTGGAGAACTGCCTTGGTGAACCAAGACCATTTCAGTAAATTTTCCTCTGTGTTTGTCTTGAAGGCCTTTTGTAACAGCCTCGCAAGGAATGAAGCCAGTATGCTCCGCTGGATGTGTAATGTCTGTGCATACTCGACAGAGTGTAAGCATCTTTGAGAGAAAAGTTGGATCTAAGAAGCATCAGATATGGTGTGCAAGGGAGACGAATGCACTGGTATGGACATGTGGTGAAAATGGATAAGGATAGCTGTGTGAAAAAGTGCCACATCCTAGTGGTTGGGGGAACCTGTGGAAGAGGTAGACCCAGGAAGACCTGGGATGAGGTGGTGAAGCACAACCTTCAAACTTTAGGCCTCACCGAGGCAATGACTAGGGACCGAGACCTTTGGAAATATGCAGTGCATGAGAAGACCCAGCAAACCGAGTGGCCTATGCCAGGGGTGTAACCAGCGCAGTTATGCATACCTTTCCTTCATTGGACACTAAACTCTGCTTGCGAAGCCCTGTTGAGGCAAGTGAAATTGAAATTGAATCAAATTCGCAAATTCAATGACTGACACCCATCCAGTGAGCACTAAGAGCACCATCTGAGCATGATCATTGCCAGAGCAGCTGATTGGCTTCTGTGCAGGTGGCACATAAAATTCACCCTTTCGAGTGTGACCATTGCCAGTACTGCCTGACTGGCACTCGTGCCAGTCGTACGTAAAAGCACCCACTACACTCTCAGAGTTGTTGCGTTGTTATATCTCTCTATGCTTTCTCGCCCCACCCTCTGTCTCTCTCTCTCCCTCTCCTCCTCTCTCTCTTAGTCTCTCCCTCTCATTTTCATAGTTAAGTCACGTTGTCGCTTTACATAGAAAGTTAAATATTTAGAGGAGAAACAGATTAGATTTCTATTGAATAATGAATATGGCTCGAATTCATAAGATTTTTTCAACCACGCCCTATCTGGAGCCTTTTAGATCATAAAACATATATATATTCTCATACACCCCAAATCACATATATATATGTGTATATATCATCATCATCGTTTAACGTCCGCTTTCCATTCTAGCATGGGTTGGACGGTTCAACTGTGGTCTGGGAAGCCCAAAGGCTGCACCAGGCCAGTCAGATCTGGCAGTGTTTCTACAGCTGGATGCCCTTCCAAACGCCAACCACTCCGTGAGTGTAGTGGGTGCTTTTTATGTGCCACCGACACAGGTGCCAGACAAGGCTGGCGAACAGCCACGCTCGGATGGTGTTTTTTACGTGCCACCGGCACGAAGGCCAGGTGTGGCTGGCACGGCCACGATCAGATGGTGTTTGTTACGTGCCCACTACACGGAGGCCAGTCAATGCGGTACTGGCTATGGCCACATTCGGATGGTTTTCTTACGTGCCACCGGCACTGGTACCACAAAAATACAAATTCCATTGATGTTCATTGATTTTGATTTGATTTGATTTTCACTTCCCTCAACAGGTCTTCACAAGTAGAGTTATGTGTCCCAAGAAGGAAGGTATGCACAGGTGGACTGACTACGTCCCAGGTAGGGGCCATGGGTTATGGCCTCACATGTCCTGCCGGGTCTTCTCGCGCACAGCATACTTCCAAAGGTCTCAGTCTCTGGTCATTTCCTCGGTGAGACCTAAAGCGCGAAGGTCGTTCTTCATGACCTCGTCCCAGGTTTTCCAGGGTCTACCTCTTCCACAGGTTCCCTCAACCGCTAGGGTGTGGTACTTTTTCACACAACTATCTTCATCCATTCTTACTACGTGTCCATACCAGCGTAGACGCCTCGTTTGCACACCACATCTGATGCTTCTTAGGTCCAACTTTTCTCTCAAGGCACTTACACTCTGTCGGGTATGAACACTGACATTACACATCCAACGGAGCATACTGGCTTCATTTCTTGTGAGCTTACGCATATCCTCAGCAGTCACGGCCCATGTTTCACTGCCATGTAGCATGGCTGTTCGCACACATGCATCAAACAGTCTGCCTTTTACTCTGAGCGAGAGGCCTTTTGTCACCAGCAGAGGTAAGAGCTCTCTGAACTTTGCCCAGGCTATTCTTACACTAGCAGTTACACTTTCGGCACACCCACCCCCGCTACTGACTTGGTCACCTAGGTAACGGAAACTATCAACTATTTCAAGTTTTTCTCCCTGGAATGTGGCGGAAGATGGTCTCTGTGCATTTTCAGTCTTTATTGAACCAGAGCATCTGCCACATACAGAAACTATCTTCCTAGTTAGCCTTCCTTTGACAGTGTTGCACCTCTTATGTGTCCATAGCTTACACTTGGTGCATCTTATAGAGTTCCTACCTACGCCTTTTCTACAGATCGAGCAGGGCCATCTACCTGAAGGTGTTTGAGATTTGTCTACCTTCCTACTTATTAGGACTTTGGTTTTAGCTAGATTGACTCTAAGGCCCTTCGATTCTAATCCTTGCTTCCATGCCTGAAACTTCACCTCGAGTTCTGATAGTGATTCAGCAATTAGAGCAAGGTCGTCAGCATAGAGGAGCTCCCAGGGGCATCCTGTCTTGAATTCCTCCGTTATTGCCTGGAGGACTATGATAAATAGGAGGGGACTGAGGACTGAACCTTGGTGGACCCCAACCTCCACCTGGAATTCTTCACTGTTCTCGTTGCCAACCCTCACCTTACTAGCAGCGTCCCTGTACATGGCACGCACAGCACTCCCTAACCATTCATCTATCCCTAGTTTCCTCATTGACCACCAGATAAGGGATCGGGGGACCCTGTCAAAGGCTTTCTCCATGTCAACGAAAGCCAGGTACAGAGTTTTATCTTTGGCTAGGTATTTCTCCTGCAGCTGTCTCACCAGAAATATGGCATCGGTGGTGCTTTTCCTGGCACAAAACCAAACTGCATCTCGTCTAGGTTGACTCTCTCTCTAATCAGTTGGGCTATGACCCTTTCCGTAACCTTCATTACCTGATCCAACAGCTTGATACCTCTATAATTACTTGTATCTAGAGCGTCACCCTTACCTTTGTAGCAGTTGACTAGTGTGGTGCTACACCAGTCATTGGGTATGACTCCTTCGTGTATCACCTGGTTAACTATACGGGTGACTAAACTATAGCCGACACTGCCAGATATTTTGAGCATCTCAGCAGTAATTCCTGATGGGCCTGGGGCTTTCCCTGTCTTCATGCTTCCAATTGCCTTAACTACCATGGAACTGTCAACTCGGATAGCTGGTCCCTCTATTGGGTCAACATTCGGCAGACTCTCTTTATCCCATTCATTCTCTTTCTTGAGCAACCTTTCATAGTGGCATCTCCAAACATCTCTCTTTGCATCCTCATTTAGCGCAAGTGAACCATCATCCATGCGGACACATTTCTCTCCTACCACATCACGATTCTCTCTCACACATTGTCTTGCAACATGAAACACCTCAAGTCTTTGGTCCTCACGGCGCAGAACATTGGCAAATTTTTTCTTATCTGCTTCCCCTCTAGCTAAATATACCTGTCTCCTAGCTTCTCTTTTCGCAGTCTGATACAATTCCCTACTACCGCCTTTCCTCCAGTCCTTCCAAGCCTGTCTCTTGTCTCTAATAGCCCTGTCTACAACATTGTTCCACCACCATGTTACCCTGGGACGAGATGGGACTTTGCTCCATCCACAGATCTGGTCAGTGGCTCTCAGCAGATTGTTCCGTAGAAACCTCCAGTTGGCTTCCACATTTTGTGATGCTATATCCCCTTCTATTTCGTCGAAAGCTTCGAGTAGAACTTCTCTAAATCTCCGTCCATTTACAGGATCTTTAAGTTTCCAGACTCTTCTCCTCCGAGCTGGTCTTCTTATATATATATATATATATATATATATATATATATATAATATATATATATATATTATATACATATATATTGTATATATATGTGTGTGTGTATTTATTTAGACATATTCTCCAGTTGTGCTTTAGTGAAAAAGGGTTCAATATCCCCAGATACATTGTTGAGGTTAATATCAGCTTTAGAATTCATCTAAAAGAAAGAAAAATAGCAAAAATAAAACATTCATATATATATATGTGTGTGTGTGTGTGTGTGTGTGTGTGTGTGTATTTATTCATATTAAGGGCACTACCATACATAAATACCTCACACTAAAAGGGACTCTTAAAGTCAAAACTACCACAATAAATACATTGTACTGAACATGATGGACCGCAACTCTTGAAGCATTTTGTGCACTAATTATAGAATCATATGATCTGCAGCTGAATTTGTTCCTTGCTTTACGGGTGTCGCGTAAGATCTGGTTGGAGGTTCAACTTTCCGAGTTCTTTTACAGGGCTTAGGAAAACTGAAGGACCGCTGCAATGAGTGAGAAATATGCTGAATAGAATCGTAATTAACTGATCCACCTCTATTTTCTTTTACCCAGAGCCAGGAACTTTTCAGGAGTATCTTTGCGTGTGTGTGTGTGTGTGTGTGTGTGTGTGTGGTGTGTGTGTGTGTGTATGTGTGTGTGGTGTGTGTGTGTGTGTGTGTGTTGCAAAATACATCACAATGACGAAGAGAGTCCAGCTCTCCATCTTTTATGGAAAGAAACAACCTCAGAAATAAAGATTTCTCCAAACCTGGCAATGTCATTCAAATAAAGAAAGACAATTTGAGGAGCTTTTCGGTTTGAACGGCAGTTTTTTCTAACGGTGTCATATGAAATTGTCACCCATAATTATGACCCTAGTATCGATCTAGGATCTTTTTGGTTTGAATAATAATTTTCTAGGTAACTAAACACTTTTAAACTTCGTATACTGGTAGAATGTTTTTATAAAACATCTTTTTCTCTTGGCTTTATTGAGAAAATTCTATGGTTTGTAAGATATTTGTTGGGTTTTTTTCTTCAATTTCTGCAATTTCAACCAATCACTGACGTCTATTGAGGTAAAAAAAAACATTCTGTGCCGTATGAATATGTCCCTCGTTTAAGAAACAAACTGGATTTATTTACATTTCTGAAGAAAAAAAAATACCCTTCCCCCCACCCCTAACTAACTCTAACCCTAAAACAGATTGAAATGCAATAGATCGATACTGGGGTCATAATTATGGGTGAAAATTTCATGACACCGCTAGAAAAAAACTGCCGGTCAAACCGAAAAGATCCACGCTTTCTTCACTCTCACTCTTTCTTTGCACCCATTTTCTGTCTTTCTCTCTCTCTCTCCATCTTTGCACATACACATGTACACACACACGTTTAGGGTAGAATTGTATTTCGCAGAACCATAGACATATAGATATATCTATATTTCATGTCTTATACACACTCATGTCTACGCATAGATGCACGTATCTATATAGTTTGTCTCTATAAGAAACAATATCAAACAGAGTTCTCCCGTGAAATGACCTAAAAATGAAAGACAAAATGATTTGAAAATTTAGATAAATCAAAGAGAAAATTCTTACACAATAATGATCTTAAAATATAATGTATTATCTCACTCAAAAATATCCATAATTCCATTCATACAAATTACTTTCGATATTATAATTACTTTATAGATATAAAACAAAACAAATTATTGACATTTTGTTAATGAGAAATAAATTTTTCAATCATTTGTCAAAAATATATTTTTCTTGTCAAACTTCTCATTATTTCAAAAAGTTAATCTTAAAAACGAAACAAGAAAAAAACTTGGCAAACAAACACAAGAAATAACTTGAGGTGGTTTTGTTGAATTTTTTTCAGTGAAAAATAAAATAGTTTTATTTTAAAAGTGGACATTAGATGGAAAATTGCGTAAAGAATGACAGAAATACACAAGAATACAAGAACAGATTAAATGGTCGTCTGTCTCTGTGGAAGGGTGTCGTCTGCTGGGAAGGGAAAAGGCGGGAAATGGTGGGTTGTTTGATGTAAAGGGAGGGAGAGAGGGAGAGAGATAGAGAGGAAGAGGGAGGAGAGAAGAAAGGGTTGGAGTGATAAGGAGGGAAAAGAGAAATATGAAAGGTGTAGAGATGAAAAGAGTAAAAGGAAGAGAGAGGGGGAACAAAAGGAAGAATAGAGGGACCTAATGATAAAGACAGAGAGAGAGAAAGAGGGAATGAGAGAGAAAGAGAGTGATAACGAAGAGAAATAGATAGACATAGAGAGAGAGAGATGAAGAGAGTTATACATTTGGTAAAGGAAGAGGGGGGGTAGAGACGCACAAGACAGAGAAAGAGAGAGAGAGGAGAGGGAAGAGAAAGCGTAATAAAGGAGAACGAACGTAATAAATGACAGAGAGATATGTTGAGAGAGAGGAAGAGAAATTGTGAGAGAGAAAGGGGCAGGAGTGATAGAGTTATGAAGGGAACAGAGAAAGAGAGGCAGCTACAAAGAAGAGAGAGGGAGGAGAGAAAGGAATATAGAAAAGAGAGGGAAATATAGAGAGGGTGAGAGAAGGGCAAATGGAAAAAGAGGAATAATGCAAAACGTAAACCAAAGGGAAAGAGAATACATACACACATATATACATACATAAATACAAACAAACATACATACATGCATACATACATACACACACATATATATATATATATATATATATATATATATATATACACATACGTACATATATACATACGTACATACATACAAACATACATATATATATACATATATACATACGTACATACATACAAACATACATATATATATACATATATACATACGTACATACATACATACATACATACACACATATATATATACATACGTACATATATACATACGTACATACATACATACATACATACAAACATACATACATACATACGTATGTATATATATATATCTTTAAACTGGTTGATGTCGTGAAGGTACGGGAGGGGAGATCGATGGGAATAAAAAACTATGGATCAAGAATTTCCCATTTAGAAAATGCCTCTCTCTGTCCCATCAGTTTGAAGTGACTGAAGCTAAAAGTAAATATGTGAAAAATCCCGGCACTAATGGAGAAAACCCAACTAATACGGAACAGCTATTCCGAAAGTCTGTCTGTCTCTCTCTCTCTCTCTATGTTTGTTTACATATAAATACCTATGCATACATAGAATTGAAAAATAGGATAAAATCTTTATAAGAATTTATCAAGTAGTTAGCGTGAAAAACCTCATAAGGGAAAAATCCATCAATTATGCCTCTCAAATATATTGATCTTTATTTGTATTAAGGGCATTACTATACATAAATGCCCCACGCTAGGAGGACTCCTAAAGTCAAAAATTATGGTAGTTTTGACTTAAAGAGTCCCTCCTAGTGCGAGGCATTTATGTATATAAATGTTTTATGTAATATATATAAATATATTCCATAAAACATTTATATACATAAATGCCTCACGCTAGGAGGGACTCCTAAAGTCAAAAATTATAATAGTTTTGACTTTAAGAGTCCCTCCTAGTGCGAGGCAGGTACTTGTCAACTGTAGTGGTCCCGGTTTCGCACACGCGAATTTCGCGCCAGACGTAGGTACTCGATACTCGAGATCCTACGAGGTGACTTGCGCAGTGCTCGATTCGCGCATGCGCGTTAACCCCCCCCCCCCTCACCCAAAAAAAATACGGATATCTTTTAGATACCTTTCTGCTTTTTAAGACAAAAAGGTGTTGGATTTCACTAAAAATATATGTGTGTGTGTGTGTGTGTGTGTATATATAACATTTTCAATTTTACACAAAAAAATTACATAGTCGCTTTCCTCGCGGATTTACAGATAAATGAATTAATTACTATTTTACAGAATAAAATTAATGAATTAATTATAATGATTATAATATTTTTTGAACTAAGTAAATAATTTATAAAACTTAAATAATAATTTTTTTTTACAGAAACGTGAACATATATAACGCGCAAAACTATTCTGTAGAATTTATCAAATTAAAAAACGCGAAATTAATATATTTTTTGAAATTGCAAATTATTTAGAATATAAAAATCTGGCTGCGTGACAACATAGCGATTCCTTCGCGGATTTACAGATAAATGAATTAATTACTATTTTACAGAATAAAATTAATGAATTAATTATATAAATTAAATAATTCTTGAAAATTCTTGAAAATAACGCGCAAAATTACTCCGTAGAATTTATCAAATTAAAAAACGCAAAATTAATATATTTTTTGAAATTGCAAATTATTTAGAATATAAAAATATACAAAAATAAAACAAATGAAGTTAAGTTTTAAAATAAATGTGATACCTATGCTCTGTAAGTTGCTTCTTTTGTCCAATTAATATAATATATCAATTCACACTTCAATTTACTATTTTCTAGAAATGTTCCTTTTCTAATTGAATCCATTTTTCTACATAACTCCATCCGACAGATTTTTTTTAGCTACTCCCTCATGCTAGAATTTTTTCTCACGTGATGATATCAAAGTGAAAAACTTTGAATTATGCACGCTTTCAGTGGTCATTAGTGAACAAATTAGTGAACATTAGTGAACACCACTGAAAGCACGCGTAATTCAAAGTCTTTCACTTTAATATCATCACGTGAGAAAAAATTTCTAGCATGAGGGAGTAGCTAAAAAAAATCTGTCAGATGGAGTTATGTAGAAAAATGGATTCAATTAGAAAAGGAACATTTCTAGAAAATAGTAAATTGAAGTGTGAATTGATATATTATATTAATTGGACAAAAGAAGCAACTTACAGAGCATAGGTATCACATTTATTTTTAAACTTAACTTCATTTGTTTTATTTTTGTATATTTTTATATTCTAAATAATTTGCAATTTCAAAAAATATATTAATTTTGCGTTTTTTAATTTGATAAATTCTACGGAATAATTTTGCGCGTTTTTTGATAAATTCTACAGAAAGAATTTAGTGCGAAAAATTTATACATTTATACACAAAGACCTGTTGAGGCAAGCGAAGTTGATATCGAACCTCATCCGACGACAGGCACCCATGCCAACCCCCTTTGCTTGCGAAGACATGTTGGGGCAAGTGTGGCACCCGGCAGATGCCAGGACCCCTGGACTGGTGGTACGTAAAAAGCACTATCCGAATCGTGGCCGATGCCAGAGCCGCCTCGACTGGCACCAATCCGACCGTGGCCGTTGCCAGCCTCGCCTGGCACCTGTGCGGGTGGCATGTAAAAAGCACCCACTACACTCTCGGAGTGGTTGGCGTTAGGAAGGGCATCCAGCTGTAGAAACATTGCCAGATAAGACTGGAGTCTGGTGCAGCCTTCTGGCTTCCCAGATCCCTGGTCGAACCGTCCAGCCCATGCTGGCATGGAGAACGGACGTTAAACGATGATGATGATGAGAAGAAATTAATTCATTAAGTTTACCAAATTATATACGTCTGTAAAAAAAAAAAAGTTTCACAAATTATATACGTTCGCGTTTGTGTAAAAAAAATTATTATTTAAGTTTTGTAAATTATTTACTTTGTTCAAAAAATATTATTAATATTAATTAATTTTCAAGAATTATTTAATTTATATAATTAATTCATTAATTTTATTCTGTAAAATAGTAATTAATTCATTTATCTGTAAATCCGCGAGGAAAGCGACTGTAATTTTTTTGTGTAAAATTGAAAATGTTATATATACACACACACACATATATTTTTAGTGAAATCCAACACCTTTTTGTCTTAAAAAGCAGAAAGGTATCTAAAAAAAATCCGTATTTTTGGGGGGGTTAACGTGCATGCGCGAACCGCGCACTGTGCATGCGCGAATCGTGCACTGCGCATGCGCAAGTCACCTCGTAGGATCTTGAGTATCGATTACCTACGTCTGGCGCGCGCGCACGAATTCGCGTGTGCGAAACCGGGACCACTACAGTTGACAAGTACCACCTGGCCACTGGTGGTGGTGTAACACACCATACTAATCATATCTGTCGGGCATGTGGAAGAGAGTGTAATTCGGCAGGAGGACTTAAACGACATGCAAAGGTACATGAAGTCCAGGTACAACTACACCCGGCTTTTTACCGGTAAAGGTTTTAGTTGCCAATTCTGTACAAGACATTGTAGATCTTTGGCTGGGCTAAAAAGTCACATTCGATCACAGCATCAATAACAGTTAAGCTTCGTGCAATGGCTATACTTGATAACGAGGGGGCAGCCATAATATATATATATATATATATATATATATATATATATATATATATATATATATATATATATATATATATATATTAGTGGTTTGGCAAAAGAGGCCAATAGAATAAGTACTGGGCTTACAAAAGAATAAGTCCCAGGGTCGAGTTGCTCGATTAAAAGGCGGTGCTCTAGCATGGCCACA
Organism: Octopus sinensis; assembly: GCF_006345805.1. Taxonomy (NCBI): domain Eukaryota; kingdom Metazoa; phylum Mollusca; class Cephalopoda; order Octopoda; family Octopodidae; genus Octopus; species Octopus sinensis. Next base: position 10,263,420 of record NC_043023.1, read on the forward strand.
GTCAAATGACTGAAACAAGTAAAAGAATAAAAGAATATATATATATATATATATATATATATATATATTTACACACACATATATACATGTCTATCATACACTCATAGTAAACATCTGTTCCTTTTGCATGTATTACGCACAAAAAGACAAATATATCTGTATTTCATACATACTTATACACACTTATATACATATAGATGCAGGTATCTATATACAGTGTGTCTTTACAAGAAACAATGCCAAAATAGATTTCTCCCATGAAATGACATGAAAATTGAAGGTAACATATCAAAATTTTTTTTTAAATATATTATTGATATTTTTTTTAATGAGAAATAAATTTTTCAATCAAAAATACATTTTACTTTTTTCAATTTCCATTATTTTAACAAGTTAATCTTAAAATGAAACAAGAGATGGAAAACTTTCTCAAAC
>NC_043023.1:10266354-10310336 GCF_006345805.1 Octopus sinensis
ATACACACACACACATACATATACACATACACCGAGTAAAAAATTTCAGTTATCTCTCTCTTTCACACATTACTCTCTCTGTCTCTTCACACACACTAACAGAAGCACTTCACTTACACAACATACTGTCTGTCTCCCACACCCCATCAAACACACACACGGGGACTACAAAAAGAAATTCCCTCGTCATAAAATCGCTTCCTCTTAGTCTCTTTCGCTCTCATTACTTCAAATATTCCCGCAAAGCCATATGTAAAAAAATAAAAGTCTTTTACGGAAATCGACAGAGGAAATCGACGGAAACGTGTGCTACTACAAACGAAACATTGCCAGGACGCATTTTAAAACCGAAAATTAAAAAAATAAAATTTCCAAAAACCTCCGCTCCACCCGTGTCGCCCACCCAAGACGAGGAGAGAGAAAAATACAGTGTGAGAGGGAGAGAGGGTGAGAGAGAATAAGGAGAATGGGAGAGAGAGATGGTGAGAGAGAATAAGAGGGAGAATGGGTGAGAGAGATGGTGAGAGAGAATAAGTGGGAGAATGGGAGAGAGGAAAATATATATAGAGAGAGAAACAGGGTAAAAGAATTACAGGGAGAATGAGAGAGAGGAAAATGCAGAGAGAGAGAGAGACAGGCTGAGAGAATAAGAGGGAAAATTGGAGAGGGGGAAAGACAGACAGAAAAATACAGTGTGAGGAGGAAAAGGGTGAGAGAGAGAACATGAGAATAGAAAAGAGAGAGGGAGGAAATACAGAGAGTGAGAAAATAAGAGGGAGAAGGGGAAATACAGACAGAAAAATACAGTGTGAGTAGGAGAAAGGGTGAGAGAGCATAAGGAAAATAAGAGAGAGAGGGAGGGGGGAATACACAGTGAGAGAGGGTCAGAGAATAAAAAGGGAAATGGGAGAGAGAAGAGAGAGAGATACAGACATAGAGAGAGAGGTGGGGGATGTATTTAATAAAGGACGCGGGTCAGTTGACGCATGCGCTTTGGTGACTGAAGTGTCGTCTGCTGATTGAAAAGTGAGAAATGTGTTGGATGGGGTTGAGAGAATAAGAGGGAGAATGAGAGAGAGGGAAATGCAGAGGGAGAATGAGAGAGAGGGAAATGCAGAGGGAGAGAGGGTAAGAGAATAAGAGGGAGAATGAGAGAGAGGGAGATGCAGAGGGAGAATGAGAGAGAGGGAAATGCAGAGGGAGAATGAGAGAGAGGGAAATGCAGAGGGAGAGAGGGTAAGAGAATAAGAGGGAGAATGAGAGAGAGGGAAATGCAGAGGGAGAGAGGGTAAGAGAATAAAAGGGGAAATGGGAGAGAGAAGAGAGAGAGACAGACATAGAGAGAGAGGTGGGGGATGTATTTAGTGAAGGAGTTGGGTGAGTTGACGCATGCGCTTTAGTGAATGAAGTGTCGTCTGCTGCTTGCAAAGTGAGAAAGGTGTTGGATGGGGTTGAGAGTATTTTGGAGATGAAAGGGGAAAGAAGGGTGGAGAAGAAATGCCTGTGGCAAAGTGTGTTTCGTGAAAGGCAAGCCTATAGCAAGTATGTTGCCAGTGAAAGGAGAATGTTTAAAGGGCTGAGTGTGAAAAAGGGGAATATAAAAAGGGCTGAGTGTGAGTCTGGGGTTTGTGGGGTCGACCATCCTCATCCGCCTCCTCCTCATCCTCATCCCATTCATTTCTCCTCTAAATCACTCATTCTCATTTAATTGTATATATTTTCATTGTTTGTTTCTTCACAGGTTTCCTCTCCTTCGTCCATCCCCTCAGCTCCCCCCCTCCAATGTTTCTTTTCTCTGCCCTCCTATCGTTCCCTGCTAAAATTGCCAAGAAGGCCGACGGTGTCTTGGCATCACTCACCAAGTCCTTTGTCAGCCGCTCTCCGGCCATCTACCTGCGGCCTCACCTGCAATTTGCATCACCCGTCTGCAACCCCTATCTTGCCCACCATATTAATCGTCTGCAAGCAAGCCCTGCAACCAAGAGAATAGCCTCCATCAGGCATTTGCCATATTCTCTAACGCCTTACTTCTTCCCTGGCCATCGACACATTCAAACTCCGACGTCTGGCAGCTGACTTGGCAGACACCCAGACAATTATTAACCCTCTTACAAACAATAACTCTGACCACCTTTTCAAACTCCACCCGTCTCACACCCGTCCACATGTTTACAAAGTCAGAAAACAGCAGCGCTCCTTCCATGGCTTTCCCAAACATTTTTCCAAGCTGAGACTTGCTGAAGCATGGAACAAACTGCCGGCATCAGTTGTTGGTTGTCGGATCACTGCATCCTTGAAAACTTCCATGCTTCCTGAGATTCTCCAACACCACACCTGAGCTTTCTCCCCTCCATACACACAAGCAAGCATCTATCTGACTCATACACTGTTCACTCCCCAGACAGATGCTTTATACGCAGTTTTTGACAAGTTGTGGGGCACCTGAGCACTGTATACAATAACTTCATTATTATTATTATTCGCCAACACCACACCTGAGCTTTCTCCCCTCCATACACACAAGCAAGCATCTATCTGACTCATACACTGTTCACTCCCCAGACAGATGCTTTATACGCAGTTTTTCACAAGTTGTGGGGCACCTGAGCACTGTATACAGTAATTTCATTATTATTATTATTCGCCAACACCACACCTGAGCTTTCTCCCCTCCATACACACAAGCAAGCATCTATCTGACTCATACACTGTTCACTCCCCAGACAGATGCTTTATACGCAGTTTTTCACAAGTTGTGAGGCACCTGAGCACTGTATACAATAATTTCATTATTATTATTATTCGCCAACACCACACCTGAGCTTTCTCCCCTCCATACACACAAGCAAGCATCTATCTGACTCATACACTGTTCACTCCCCAGACAGATGCTTTATACGCAGTTTTTCACAAGTTGTGGGGCACCTGAGCACTGTATACAGTAATTTCATTATTATTATTATTCGCCAACACCACACCTGAGCTTTCTCCCCTCCATACACACAAGCAAGCATCTATCTGACTCATACACTGTTCACTCCCCAGACAGATGCTTTATACGCAGTTTTTCACAAGTTGTGAGGCACCTGAGCACTGTATACAATAATTTCATTATTATTATTATTCGCCAACACCACACCTGAGCTTTCTCCCCTCCATACACACAAGCAAGCATCTATCTGACTCATACACTGTTCACTCCCCAGACAGATGCTTTATACGCAGTTTTTCACAAGTTGTGAGGCACCTGAGCACTGTATACAATAATTTCATTATTATTATTATTCGCCAACACCACACCTGAGCTTTCTCCCCTCCATACACACAAGCAAGCATCTATCTGACTCATACACTGTTCACTCCCCAGACAGATGCTTTATACGCAGTTTTTCACAAGTTGTGAGGCACCTGAGCACTGTATACAATAATTTCATTATTATTATTATTCGCCAACACCACACCTGAGCTTTCTCCCCTCCATACACACAAGCAAGCATCTATCTGACTCATACACTGTTCACTCCCCAGACAGATGCTTTATACGCAGTTTTTCACAAGTTGTGAGGCACCTGAGCACTGTATACAATAATTTCATTATTATTATTATTCGCCAACACCACACCTGAGCTTTCTCCCCTCCATACACACAAGCAAGCATCTATCTGACTCATACACTGTTCACTCCCCAGACAGATGCTTTATACGCAGTTTTTCACAAGTTGTGGGGCACCTGAGCACTGTATACAGTAATTTCATTATTATTATTATTCGCCAACACCACACCTGAGCTTTCTCCCCTCCATACACACAAGCAAGCATCTATCTGACTCATACACTGTTCACTCCCCAGACAGATGCTTTATACGCAGTTTTTCACAAGTTGTGGGGCACCTGAGCACTGTATACAGTAATTTCATTATTATTATTATCTCTCTCTATATAAACGGCAGTTTGTCTGTGCGTGTTTCTGTGTGTCTGTTTGCTTGTACCTTCACCCTGACCACGGCTTTCAACCGATTCTGATGAAACTTGACACACACATAGCCCAATGTCATAATTCAAAACTAACGCAGCGAAAATTTTGAAAAGTTCCCCCAGTTCTGAAAAAAATCGATAAATTCGACATGGGGTCCAGAATCAGAAACACAAACTGTCTAGGGGACGCAACTCCACCTTTTTTAACTAAAAAAAAAAATTTACCATAATTTTTTCCCATTTTTTTGCTATAACTCTCTAAAAATGCTTTATAGTTATTTCCCTTACAAACCTGAGCAACGCCGGGCGATACTGCTAGTTATCTAATAAAGGAATCGACTGACATGGTAAGGTTGGAGGAAGACGAACCGTTGATTAGGAAGCAACGTCTACGATGGACACGAAACTCAGTTATGAGCGCAGAACAAGTGATGGACGATAAGAGAATATCAATTGGGTAAGGAATGACCATGGTTCTTTTCTCCTTTAACTCTTGTTCCAACCATGGCTGCCCCTGCGTAGTTATTTGTGGTGTTGTTTACTTTGTAAAACAATGAAGGGAGATGGTTGCTAGCACATCAACCTCTACCCACATTCTCCCCATCCTCATCTTTACCATAAAGGGGCCCTAACAAAATCTGATAATAGGTATAGAAACAAAAGAGACAGAGAGGGCGCGGTTGGATTGGGGAAGTTCTTTTGTTTTGAATTTGGCGTGCCGATGGTGTGTGTGTGTCACTGAAGTCATACGTACGCACATAAATACATACATACATACATACAAACATACAAACATACATACATACACACGTACACACATACATACACACATACATACAAACATACATACGTACATACACACATACATACATACGTACATACATACATACACACATACATACACACATACATACGTACATACACACATACATACGTACATACATACAAACATATATACAAACATACATACGTACATACACACATACATACATACACACATACATGCATACACACATACATACATACACACATAAATGCATACGTACATACACACATACATACATAAATACATACACACATACATACACACATACAAACATACAGACATACATACACACATACATACATACAAACACACATACACACATATACATACATACATACATACATACATACATACATACATACATACATACATACATACATCGTCATCATCATTGTTCGACCGTGGTCGAGACAATGGAATTTACTATGTTACGCCAGACTTCACGGTCCATCATAGCATTACGGAGGTCCTGTTGCTGGATGCCTGTATCCCTGGAGATTACATCAGGGTAGGAGAGTGTGCGCCCTCTGGTATTACAAGTAGATGGCTTCCAGAGGAGAAGAGTAGAAATTACCTCGTTTTCAGCTCTACAACAATCTCCAGTGAACTGGACTCTCCTACCTTTCACAAGAGATGACACAGGTGGTAATTTCCCATATATTTGCATTTTGGTTGGATGGCGCCTCCACGAGAGATTTTGAGCTCTCATAAGGAGGCGAGTGTAGGTTCCATCCAACCGCCTCTCAAGCTTCTTTGATAACGTCCAGGTTTCTGAGCCATATAGTAGAATTGGTTCGACTGTGGTTTTGAATATTTCAAGTTTGAAGTCTCTACTTAGATTTGATGACCAGATCTTATGCATGTCATTACAGGCTGACCAGGCCATACCCTTTCTAGTTAGAAAGTCTTTTCCAGATGATGATATGTATGACCCAAGATATTTATAATCAGAAACCATATTTAAAGGTGCACTGTTGAGAGTGTGGATGATGCAATCACTGTTGGACAGGCACTTGTTTATGTATTCAGTTTTGGTCTCATTGAGGTAAAGACCTACACAATTTGAGGCCTGTTCAAGAGATTGTAAAAGAGACTGGGCATTGGAGAGAGAATCACTGATAAGAGTGATGTCGTCAGCAAAGTCAGTGTCTGTCAAGTTCTCAGCTGGGTGTCTGGAACTTCTTCTTGGTTTTATTTCAAAGCCCTTGCCAGAGATGGTATCAACTGACATACGTAGCACATAATCAACAACAATGATGAAAAGAAATGGGGCGAGTGTGTCTCCCTGCAGTATTCCGGCTTTGATTGAGAAAGATGATGTTTCTCTATCAGGGGTTAAGATGGTTGAAGACGTATCTGTGTAGAGGACCTTGATGGCAGAAATAATTTTGTCTGGTATCCCATAGAGCTTAAGGGTTTCAAACATCTTGTACCTATCTACAGAATCGAACGCTTTAGAAAAGTCTACAAATACCATTGCAAGATCGCGATTAAATGCTTTTGATTCTTCAATAAGTCTGCGCAGGCATAGTATCTGGCTCAGCGTTGAGCGCCCATGTCTGAATCCATTTTGGTTCTTTCGGAGCAAAGGTTCAACAAAAAGGACAAGACGATTTAGGATCAGTTTGTTGTACAGTTTTGCAGCAATTGACATTAGAGATATGCCCCTGTAGTTGGTGACGAGGGACAAATCGCCTTTTTTGGGTATTGGAATGATTTGAGATTGGTGCCAAAGCTTTGGAGCGACAAAGGTGGAAAGTGTGTGGTTGCAGAGGTTGAGCAAAAGTGTGTGAAATCTATCATCCTTCCAAATTACAGCTGGAATGTTGTCGGGACCAAATGCTTTCGAGGCTTTTAGTTGCTTGGTGGCTGCTGTTAGTTCAAATATGGTAAAAGGGGAGGTGTTGATGTCCAGCGTGTCTGATATAGGCACACTTGGGAGAGTGGGGTTATCAGGGATTTTGGCATTCTTCCCAAGGAGGTTTTTAAAATGGGTTGACCAATTTTCTAAACGCTTCTTAGCTGATCTCCCTTTAATTCTAATTGATGACCCAGAATTTTTGCCTGATAGGTCTTTGATGGATTTCCAGGCGAGATGGTGTTTTTTACTAATGTGCTCTTTCGATAGTTTACTAATTTTGCCATTGATAAATTCGACCTCGGCGTTCAAGTAAGCCTCATCAAGATTCTTCCTGGCAGCTATGAGTTGGATCTTCAGTGACTGGGATGGAGAACGGTGGTAAGCTAGTAATATAGACTTTAGATGGTTTCTGGCTTCGATGACATTTGGGGAATTAGAAGGTTTGCTCTGGCCCCTACTCTTCTTTTTGGGAAGAGTAGCCAGTGCAACTTCCTCTGTTGATTTGATGAGGCTGCTGTATACTTCCTCAATGTTCTCAGCATCTATTTCAGAGGTAGACAGAGATTGAAATGTGTTATAGACCTCAATAGTAAATTGTTTGGACATATCGGGGTTAGATAAGACTTCCTCCCAGTCGATCATTTTGATCGGGTGAGGCTTAGTTTTTTTGGATGAGCGAAGACTAAGCTTAACGGTAGCTGATACAATTCTGTGGTCAGAGCCGACAGAACTAAAGGAAGAGTAGGATCTCAAGTCTTTAACACTATTGCGCCATTTCTTTCGAAAGATGAGGTAGTCAATTTGTGCCCTATCACCAAGTGGGGACTCAAATGTCCAAAGTTGACCTTTTGGTTTCATAAAAGAATTGTTGGAGGTGTAGAGATTAAATTCCTCCAAGAAGTCTTTGAGCATTTCTCCGTTCCGATTGGTTTTAGAGTTGAAAGTAAACTTGGTCTCATCGGGTCCTAGTCTAGCATTCAGATCACCAGCTATAACCAGAAAATTATGGAGAGGTACTTGCTCAATGGTTGAACGAAGGGTTGTATAAAAATTTTCAATTTCGTCTGCCACAGACGAATTATGTGGGCTATACACACATACCAATGTTGGTTTTGGGTTTCCATCTATCTCAAGCACCATAATTCTAGGTGAGATTGACTCTATACTCAAGAGAGTATCACTAGCCTTTGATGAAAGTAGAAATCCAATACCTCCAACTGTTGAATTAACAGTATTCTTTGATGCTGAGGAGGTTACAAGTTGATAAGAACCGACTTGATGGTATTTGAGGATGTTGTCAGGGTGGTAAAATCGGTGTTCTTGGACAGCTATTATATCAATGCCATGTGATTCTGCATTTGCACCAAGTTCTTCTAGACGGCCAAGAGAGCCGAGGGTGCGGGCATTGAGGGTGCTGAGTATCGTATGATTTTTACAGCTGATGAGGTGTTTGTTTGGTTGGGGGCTGACTCTTCTCCATCAGGTGATACCCGTCTGTTAAGATTGAGGGCATCACCGTCAATGGATACATACATACATACACATACACACACACATGATGGCTGCCCCCCCCCTCGTTATCGAGTATGACCATTGCACGAAGCTCAACCGTTATCTGCGCTGTGATCGAATGTGACATTTTTAGCCCAGCCAAAGACCTTTAATGTCTTGTACAGAAATGGCAGCTAAAACCTTTCCCGGCCAACAGCCGGCCGTAGTTGGAACTGGGCTTCATGTCCCTTTGAATGTCTTCTCCAATTACACTCCCTTCCACACATGCCCAACACATAGGATTAGTATGGTGTCTAACACCATCACCACGGGCCAGCTTGTCACTCATCTCTCTCTCTCACACATATAAAATGGACCCTTTAGTTTCACCACACATTAGGGTAAATTTTCACACTAATATATATAATACCTGTTGGCATTCTTACCTGTTCTGACCGCGGGAAATCTCAAAAGGGACCACAAGGATCTCGGAATACAATATCAAAAAACTCTGTTCATTCCCTGGGTTTTTCCAATTTCTATGTAACACGAAATTTCTTTCATATTTTCTTCATTTTGTAGGGAAAAAAACCCCACTTTATATAAAATATAAATAAAATGAACCCTTTATTTTCACTTTTTGCCACACAGTATATATAATACCTGTTTTGTTTTTTTACCGCGGGAAATTTCTTTGGAAACAAACTGCCAGCATCAGTTGTTGGTTGTCGGATCACAGCATCCTTGAAAACTTCCATGCTTCCTGAGATTCTGCTCGTGTACAAGAAGACTTGAAGCAGCAAACTGTAAGAACTCGTGAAACAGACTTTCTCAAATTCATGGAAAAAAATTTCCGAACGTGTAGAAGGTTCTTCAGAAAGCAGTTGATAACTTCTGATGTCTAAATGGGATCTTTACCTTTTGAAGTACAGATTTTAAAAAGTAATTTTTTGTATCTAAAGATCCGTCTAAGTGATTTAATTAGCTGTGAAGGTCCCACCGAAAACAATAGCGAGAGAAAGAACAGGTGGAAAAGTTCAGAGCGCTATTAATTCCGAAGCGATTCTGTGTCCGGGAGACATGGCTATTTGTTGCAGACTATTTGTGAAAACTGGGAAATGAAATGATTCAAGTACGATACGTTTAAAATGAAATTTTAGTGTGCATGGATTCATACATCTGTATACAGAATCAAAAGTCAGAATTCAGGGAAAAGCATTTCAACAAATTTTCTTTTTTACAAAAACAAAAAAAGAAAAAAAGGTGGGTACAGAAAAGATTCCTGATACCATGAACATTTAAGGAAAGTATATAATTATGAAATATTATAAAGTTGTATTTTCATCGATACCGAATGGATGAAATGCAACGTCGACTTCAGTGAAATTTGAACTCGGGACGTAAATGCCGCTGAATAATAACCTAATACTTAAATTAGTTTGCTGCAAAAAAGGGTTCATTTAACAAATTCTTTTTCTGATATTTCTCTAGAAATATCTTTTATTAAAATAGTTCACCATCCAATTGTAACCTTTGTACTCATTTGATTCATTGATTAGTTGTAGATCTTGGATCAACGCTTTTCCAAGTAAATCTACAGCATCAGACTTTGAATTATAAATAGTATTGGATGGCAGCTGGAGTCTTAGAGTAGCTGTCCACCGAAGTTCCATATTATATGGGAATGAAAAAGGAAAAGGAGGAAAATACAATGTTACTAAAACAAAGACACATTCACAAGTAGACAAACAAATGGTTTGATTAGGGTATAATCAATTTGGCAAAGAAACTAAAGAGAAAATATTACGACGATGACCACCACAGATCTACAATGGAAGAATTCACCACGTGTAGTTGAGGGTAAAAGAAAACGTTGAACGACATTAAGTACATCCAAAATTTATAAAGCAGCAACATACATACATAGATACTTGTAGCACACATATATATATATACGTGCAGAGTGAAAATAAATCACACTATTTAATGTTGACGGACTACACTGCAAAAAATAAAAATATCACAGATTTCATTTCATTTCATTTCTGTTTACAAACTGTCTCCGTGTCTACATGGGTCATAACTAAACATATGCACAAATCCTTTTGTATATACACACACAATATTTAAGAAAAAAAGGAATTTACACAAAAAAAAGAACGAAACGAAAACAAATATTTTACTCTTATCGTATTGTTGTTTACATTTTCTGTCTCTACGGATGAGCAGAAGCAACAGAATCGCCATGGTGGAATCCATAGTGGAATGCGATAAGACTGGTCGCTGCTCCAAAATAGAACACTGCCCAGAAAATCACACCTGCCACATCTGTACGGAACCCGAAAATACATTCCGTAATCGCTGGGTCGAATGTGGGACATGTCTCGTCTCTGTCTGCCTCCAATGTGCCACGGACTTTCAGAAGATCCCAGGCCAAAAAAAGAGCCATCATAATGCTATGATGGATAGACTCTGGAAGATGGTCCAGCTTAAATCTTGGACTTTTCAGTGTCAGGCATGCGTGCCTCCACAACCGACAATTGTGTCTCCCCCTGCCACTCCCGTGGAGGAGGCGGAACAGCAACAGCAGCAACAACAAAATCAACCACAACTAGAGCAGCAGCAGCAGCAACAACAACAACAGCAGCAACAACAAAATCAACCACAACCAGAGCAGCAGCAACAACAACAGCAACAACAACAACAACATCAACAACAACAGCAGCAACAACAAAATCAACCACAACCAGAGCAGCAGCAGCAGCAACAACAACACCAATTGACCAGTGCGGTTCTTGCAGAACTGCAACAATCGATCTGTGCTTTAAGAGGGGAAGTAGCAGGAATAAAAGCAAGCATTCAGGTTGGACTCCACAATGAGGGGTCTTATCGGAATGCTCTGCTAAAGAACCTCCCTGTACCTGTACCTGTACCTCTTGTCGCATCTAAGACCGCGGATTCTGCAACCCATGAAGTTATTGCCATTGGGGTACCAGAAGACATAGCTGATCTTCAGGCATTTGCTGCCAACTCAGCCAAAGACCTAGGCTGCGTTCCCCCAATGGGTGCTCTCCGCCTTGGACGACCTGGCCCAAAACCCAGGCTCATCAAGCTGTCTTTTTCGGACCACGCTGAGGCAACCTCTTACCATCTGGCCTCAGTTAAAGCCGGGCGTGAAAATCGGACCACCTTCTGAACACGCCCAGGCTTACCGTCCGATGTACATCCGAAGCTACGTGTAGCGGCTTCCCTGAACAGGAACTCAGCTCTACAAGAAAGCTTCAGTCTTCGGGAAGATGGACAAATCTGGAGATTTGTTAAGACTGCTGAAACGTGGAAGAGAGATACCAGCTGGTCTGAGTGCTCTCTACCCACAATAACTAACACTGAAAAAAATCTAAAAAGACTACAGCAACTCAGGGAAACTAAGCCAGAACAACCTGCCATCCTCTACACACCATCATAAACTGCGAGCAGGGTACAAATTGTTGTCCTGAAATGCTCGCAGTTTATGCAACAAAATACATTTGTTTAACGCCTACGTCAGAAGTATTGACCCTGACTTCATCACTGTCACGGAAACATGGGCGCATTCCTTACTCTGTGATGGGGTTTTCAACATTACGGGGTACAACCTCTTCCGTAAGGACCGCATTAACCGCCGTGGTGGTGGTGGGATGGTCTACGTTCGTTCAAATTTTTCGGTAATTCCTTGTGCCGATTTGAACGAATCACAAGAAGAAGTTTTTTTCTGTGACGTACGTATGACCATGTCAACACTCCTGCTTGGCGTTGTTTATCGTCCCCCAAATTACCATCAGGACACACAGCTTTGCAATATCCTCCGAGCTGCTGCCAGGAAAACAGCCACTTATGTTTTTATTGCAGGCGATTTCAATCATCCTGAGATCAATTGGGAAACCTTCCATTGGCCACAGAGTGCAAACGATTTTGTTGAGCTTGTGCTGGACTCAAACTGGTCACAAGTAGTCACCTCTCCAACAAGAGGCGACAACACCTTGGACCTGCTCTTCACCACAACTCCTGAAGCGGTTATCAATTGCACTACGGAGGAACCTCTAGGTGACTCTGATCATGCTATGATCATCGCCAATCTGGCTCTTGCGGGCAACAAAAACCTGAACCATCTCCAATCTGCTTCCTTCGATTGGAAGAGAGCAGATTGGAACCTGTACCACACTGAACTACAGCACCCAAACTAGTGTAAATTCTACTACTCTGGAGATGTGAATACTATACTCCAGAGTATCCTGGACTCAATATGGGCAGCATGTGCATCATCAGTGCCTCGTAAACAGAAAAAGAAGAACCGCCCTAAAAGGGCAATTTGGGAAACTTCAGCGGTCCGACTTGCCAGGAAGGAACGTCGGACTGCTGAACGGGAATACAAGTTGCATAAATCAGACACCAACAGGAAGAAGCGGAATAAATCTTCCAACCATCTCAAGCAAGTGACAAAAAAAGCAGTGCTTGAATTTGAACAGTGCATAGCAGCCAATCCTGACAGCAAGGTTTTCTGGAAATATGTGCATTCAAAGCAGAGACCTCACTCTCCAGTGGGCCCTCTTCGCAACCCTCACACAAACCAGATCACTGACGACCCCAAGGAATGCGCAGAACTCATTGCCGAGTGCTATGCAAACATATTCACTGTTGAAAGTCAAAATGTACCATCTTCACCATCACTAACAGCAAATTCCATAACAACTATGGAATTTACACCTGCAATGCTGCGACGTCACCTTCAAAATAAGCGCAACTATGCCTCCCCTGGTCTCGATGGAGTTACATACCTGCTTCTCAAACGTGGCAGGTACTTCCTTTTACACCAGCTTTCTATTTTCTTACAGTACTGTCTCAACAATGGTGCTACTCCGGAGCAGTGGAAAACTGCCAGTGTCATTCCTCTGTTCAAAAAGGGCGACCGCACATCACCTGTCAACTATCGCCCAGTCAGTCTCACTAGCTGTATTGCAAAACTGATGGAATCGTGTGTCAGAGAAACACTCTGGAACTTCTGGAGCTCTCACAGTCTCATCCGACCCTCACAATATGGATTTGTCCCTAACTCCAGCTGCAGTGATCAGCTTGTCGAGTTCCTTGAGGACATTACTCAGATCACTGACAGTGGCTCATGGGTGGATGTTGTCTACCTTGACTTTGCTAAGGCTTTCAACTCTGTGCCACACAAAAGGCTTATGGTGAAACTCTCTGCAATGGGTGTGAGGGATGACCTTTTTAACTGGTTGAAATCCTTCATCCTCAGCCGAAAGGAGGTAGTCACAGTTCTAGGACAGCACTCTACACCATATGAGGTGTCATCGGGTGTACCACAGGGATCTGTCCTTGGTCCCCTCCTGTTTGTGGCATACATTAATGACATAGATGCCAATTTAAAGAATGCCACAGTATTGAAATATGCAGACGACATCAAGCTGTACCTCGAAATCAAGAGGACTGATCCTGATGTCTACAACTCTTTCCTGCAATCAGACCTAGACACAATGCAGCAATGGATCACAGACTGGCAACTGAAACTGGCTGTGGACAAGTGTACCACCATGCATTTTGGGAGAAAAAACCCTGCGTCCACATACTCCCTCCACAACACTGATATCAAGAAATCCTCTTGCGAGCGTGACCTAGGCATCACTGTCAGCAGTGATTTGCATTGGACAAAGCATATCTCTAAAATTGTCAAGAAGGCCGAGGGTGTCTTGGCATCACTCAGCAAGACTTTTGTTAGCCGCTCTCCAGCCATCTATTTAAAACTGTATACAGCTATGGTACGACCACACTTGGAATTCGCATCATCAGTTTGGAACCCCTATCTTGCTCAGAACATTGACCTCCTGGAATCTGTCCAGAGACGTGCAACCAAACGCATACCCTCCATCAGACACCTACCATATTCTGAGCGCCTTGTTTCCCTGGGCATGGATTCACTGAAGCTCCGGCGTCTGGAGACGGACTTGGTAAACACCCACAAAGTTATCAACCACCTCACCAATAACAACACTGAACACCTTTTTGATCTCCATGTGTCTAACACACGTGGACATGCCTACAAAGTCAGAAAACAACACAGCTCTCATGACTTTCGGAAACATTTTTTCACGCTCAGAGTTGCTGAAGCATGGAATAAACTGCCTGCGTCAGTTGTTGACTGCCATGACACTGCATCCTTTAAGGCCCTCATGCTTTCCGAAATCCGCCGAAACTACACCTGATTATATATACACTTTAGATGAGTTGTAGTGCACCTGAGCACTGTACACAATTATTATTATTATTATTATTATTATTATTATTATTATTATTATTATTATTATTACAAGCATGTTCACACAGGAGAAAAACCATATCACTGTGAAATCTGTGACAAATCTTTTCTCAAAACGATCACTTAACTATGCACAGGCGTGTTCATACAGGAGATAAAATCATATCACTGTGAAATCTGTGGTAAATCTTTCTCTCAACACGATACCTTAACCAAGCACAAGCATGTTCATACAGGAGAAAAATCATATCACTGTGAAATCTGTGGTAATTCTTTTTCTCAAAACGATAACTTAACCAAGCACATGCGTGTTCATACAGGAGAAAAGCCATATCAGTGTGATATCTGTGATAAATCCTTCTCTCAAAGTGATAGCTTGACTACGCACATACGCATCAATACAGGTGAGAAGCCATACCACTGTGATATCTGTGGTAAATCATTCTCTACAAGCAGTGCCTTATTTAGACACAAAAACATTCATACAGGAGAAAAGCCATATCATTGTGAAATGTGGTAAATCCTTTTCTCAAAACGATCACTTAACCAAGCACAAGCATGTTCATACAGACAGAGAACACATTTCATGAGGAATAGATTCATTTCCCAAGTTACAGACATTGTTTATAAGTTTTATTTTTCAAGCACAACATCCAAATTTTGAAAGTTTCTACTACCATAACAAATGCACCTGTGTCTTACCAAGAAGTTTATAAAGAGCAAAGGAATGCTTCTCAGTAAACAACTCTAGACTTGTTTCTTTGCTTGTGAATCAGTGGTCACATCTACAAATGATGATGTCCCTGAGTCTTTTCAAAGTGATTCAGAAAACAATTATAATAATAATATTTTGTTTATTCTAAATGATCTTGACATTGTTTTTGACTTTACATAAAATATTCTTTACATTCTACTGTTGTTTTATTGTCATTTATTTACAAGTATTATAAATTTTATTGGTAAAATATTTTTCTAGAAATGAATTACAATTTATAACATTGCTTCTATGGGAAATTATTGCTTTGCTTTATGAGTTTTCACTTTAGGAGCAATCTCCAGGAAGAAATTAAGTCATATATCAAGGCATTATTGTATCTGACATTATTTTGGCACAAGGCCAGCAATCTCAGGGGAAGGAGTAAGTTGAATAACCACATGGATCAGCATGTGTGCTTTTTACATGAACTAGCACAAATGCTTTTTACAGGGAGTGGCATTGCACGATATATCTATTTGTATAAAGCTGAAGTTGTCTGTGTGTGTGGCAGGTTTTGCAGCCTTCAACTAACACTATCTCTACCGAGACACTAGCGCAAGTTGACCAAAATTGAGAGTATGATAAAAGAAGGCTTGCTCTTCCTTCCGTAGAAGAAAAAATTGAAATCGCACCATGTCAACACCAAATATTATTTAGATCAGAAAGGTGCTTTTTTTTCTATGAAAATCCCTATTTTTTACGATTCTTTGACTGCTGTGTCACCGTTTTTCGGTGTATTTCAACCAGAAAACTGTTCACTTAAAGAGAATAACAAGCTACATAATGCAAGATTTTTACTTTTCAAAAATTCCAATTCTAATGGGTCGAAAAGAAAATAAACCTGAGCAACGCTGGGCGATACTGCTAGTATATATATGAAGCTCTGTAACTTCTCATATATATTTGAAGGTGCATGGCTCAATCGTGAGTTCAATTCATGTCATCTTCATTACATTGAACAATGTTTAAAGTTAAAGGGTCAAAGCGAAATGCAGCCATATTTTCTCCACAAAACTACTTTAAAACGTTTTCCAATGGCTGAATGACGAAACGTATTAATCTGGTTTCTGCCCTAAATATTCTCGTAAAGTAAGGATGCATCTTGTACACCAGCAAATACTCAGTGAAGTGCAAGTTAATTCAAAATTAGTCAACGCCGTTGCCAAACACTGAAGAATCTTGTTAATAATTTGGCTAATCTAGTGAAATTCAAAAGTTACTCCAATACTGATTCGGTGTAAGGAATGGAAACCTACTTATTTCCCCTTTAATTTCTATTTACTTTCTTAAATCTCCCATACTGAAGGATTATGCTTATTAGAGCCATGCTATCCAGGCCAACCGTGTACAATTACTAACATTTTCTCACACTAAACCATCCCACTTACTAAAAATATCCTTCTTGTAGAGGATGGTGTTTAGTCAACTGGTACTTATTTTATCGACCCCGAAACGATGAAAGGCACAATCGACCATGGTGGAATTTGAACTGAGAACTGTGGGATGACGTCAGCGGCTAGGAAGATGACCGGAAGATCAAGGGCGCGCACGGGGTTGGGGCGATGGCGCCCTTTTCGATCGGGGAAGTTGTGAGTGCATGACGTGTCAGTGCTTCGACCAGTTGGGGGATAGCAGCTGCTATTTTTAGCGTTTCGGGACAGGCCACGTGGAAGGGTACATTACCATCCGACAGATAAGGGTCAACGAAGAGAAGGTGAGTGTCTTACTTCTAATCTCCCGCATTTACTACGAACGTAGCGACGGTCGAAATAGCGGTTAGCATTTCGTCCGGCGTGCTAACGATCCTGCCAGCTCGCCGCCCTGCAAAATGCTTTAGATGCTTTGGGCAGATAGGTTGTCCAAGCGGTCACCCATCTAAGTACCCTGCAGGCTCGACATTGCTTCACTTCGGTGATCAGGCGAGACAAGGTGCAATCAGCATTATATGGCTGTAATAACAATATTAACAGTTTCAAAACATTCGCATTTTCTGAAGGTGGTAAAGTAGAGTTTGGTCAGTCGCTCGTACAAGTTATTCTCCTTGATATAATTGTTTCTTCAGTTATCTGCTAGGAGCAAAGTTTTTATTAAAAGGCCTACTGATGGTGGTTTGTGGGACTTAGTATCTACCATCGACCTCTTGTATTGACTGGGTCTTTATTTTATTCATCCCAAATCAATGAAAGGTAAAATTGACATCGGTAGGATTTCGTTTCGGTAATTAAAGCAAACCAACGTATGTTTTATACATTCCCCTTTTCTATAAGTTTTTGTCGGTGATACTTCTGGTGTCAGATATTCTTTGATCTCGTCTGAAATTAATGATTTTTCTGGATGAATTTCTACTTTTGTATCAAAACTGAAGGGGAAAGGACTATTTCGAAGATAACGAGTGAGATTAAATTGTGAGTGAAGTAATAATTTCTTCTTATTTTATATTAAAATTCGTTTTCTCTTTGTACAAACCTGTTTTAGTGGGAAATCTTAACAATATTCAAGATTTCTTTACATTTTCCCGATCATAAATGCTATTTGTAAACCTGCTGAAATTATGAAAATTAAGTTATTTACAGAAAAATATGTTTTTATGAAATTTGCTACAAATACCATTCAGAATGTGTATATTAGAATTCTATCGGAATTTAATATGAAAATATAAATTTGGTGGGCTCGTACATATGAAAGTTAAAATTTTAAAAGAAATTCTGGATTTGTCTCAGTATGTATGTGTATCTTTGTGTTAGTGTTTCTTCCCCTCCCATTCCCGCTTAACAAACGGTGTTGGTATATTTACATCCCTGGAACTTTCGGCAGCAGACTGATAAAATGAGTTCCTGGCATAAAAAAAACAAATACATATATATTTATATAGATATATATATATATATCATGGTGGTCTATGTAAATGGCATCTATACTGCTCTGCATAAAAAGCTCCCATACAAGGACCATGTGAGAAGATCTCGATACAGTCTCTAAACTGGTTGGCATTAAGAAGAGTGTCCAGCTGTAGAAAGCAATCGAAATCAGGCAGGAACTGGGTGCAGCACCCCTGTTTGCCAGCACAGGTCAAACCAACCAACCCAGGGAAGAATGGTAAGTGGACATTAAATGTAAAAAGCTGTGCCAAAACAGACACACAAGTGTGGGGCAGTCTTCTGACTGACCACCTCCTACCAAACCATCCAGCAGATACTGGTATTGAAGGCAGACATTAAATGAAGGGGATCAGGAAACGAGAATCCTGGCAGTTTGCTGTGTTTGAAAAGACACATCAAGCTAAGTAAAAGCATGGTTGCCCTTGCATACAAGCTTGTCCCTTGCAACCCCCTCCAGCTGAGCATCCCTAATCCTGCAGGCTCATGGGTGCTGATACCACGTAAAAAGCACCCAGTGGTACTGCGTACTATCACCCAGTACATTCTGTAAAGGGTTTGTGTTAGAAAGGGCATCCAGCCATAGAAACTATTTTAAGATAGAGATTGGGCCTGATCAGCCCTTCAGCTGGATAGCTCCTTTCAAACCATTCATCCCATGCCAGTGTGTAAAATGGAATTTAAATGATGATGAAGTAATAATTTTATATTTATATATACACCTTATAGTATATCATTGCCTTTCTGAGCGAATAATTTGCCACAGATATCACAGTGATATGGTTTCTCTCCTGTATGGACGCGTCTGTGCCTAGACAAGCCTTGATTTCAAGAGAATGATCTACCACAGGTATCGCAATGATATGGCTTCTCTCCTGTATGAATACGTCGGTGAGTGAGTAGGTTAGTTTTCCGAGAGAATAATTTACCACAGGTATCACAATCATATGATGTCTTGCCCTCTTCATTCTCTACATCATCAGATAAATCAATTATTTTAGATAGCCTTCTCACTGTATTTGGCTATCTGATGTCATCTACAGTATGGATATAAATGACACTGGATTTATTTGAGGAATTCCTTCATGTCAGTAGAGTTTAAAACATGAGAGAAAGAGAAAGAAAATAGAATTTCCAAGACTAGTATTCACTCTGATTGTTTCAACCCATCGTGCATCTGTGCTTCACAGGTGAGATTCTGTACGAACAGTTGTGGGGCATCCTTTGATGCAGACATGTCCCATCAGTTGACTTATCAAATGGTTCCTCATATTTAAATTTCTGTTTTGCTTATTTCGATAAGAATTCATTTTGGTATTTGGGACATGTCAAGCTTCTTTCAGTTTCCATCAAACATGTCTTTGATTGGCCACTCTGGGACTGAACCCAGGACCATGTGGTTGGGAAGCCAACTTCTTACCACACAACCATCCCTGCACTTCTACGTCCATGTCTATATAAAATGTAGTAAAACTTTCACTGTTTTAATCTCTCTAATTCCTAATTATCTTGTATGTTTTACACTGTTGTTTCTCTTTCGTTTCAGATTATCAGATGACATCTGCTTCACAGGATTTTTACATAAGCAACGTCATTAGAATGGAAAGGCTTTTGAAGACTGAGCAAAGATGTTATACAAAACACGTATAACCCTGTTTCTATAAATATTTACTGAATTACTGCAAAATATATCTTCTGAACTCTGACATATATGTCGCAAAATTTCTCTTCTTTATTGTCTGGAATACACAGAAAATTATATTTGCATATTAATTAATCATTTAGCATTTAAACTGGCACAAATATTCTGACCTCTCACACTCACCCTGCAGTGTCAATTTAAACATAAACAATCAAATCACTGAAGTCTCAAAGCTATGAGATAATCCATGATTAATTCAAAACTATATGAATAAATAAGCATTACATTTCACAAAGGAATCTCAATGCTAAACGGTTAAACTGGCCATATTTTTGTGTGTTTTATATTCATACTAGCCAGATCCCACCCCTCACACCCACCCTTCAAGGTCATTCTAAAAATAAACAATCACAACATTGAAATCTGAACATGGTAACATAATGAATGATTAATTCAGAAGAATTTCAATAAATGTTATATTTGACAGAGTAATCTCAATGTTAATGAGTTAAAGCAATTAAGAAGGCAGTTTGCAGCATCTTCAGATATTAACAAAGATCACTTTTGATGGAGATATATCAGTAGAAATATTTGTTAAGAGCAATATACGAGAAGAAGGAAAACCTTTGTGTACTGTGACGAGAGAAAGGAAAATTATGGAAGATGAATTATATCGGAGTGAAGTTGAATGTAAAAGAGAGTCTGAAGAAATTGATTTTTCTGATGAGGAGGAGAACGAAAAGGGCAAAATATCATTTGATTGTGATATCTGTGGCAAGTCGTTCTCTCGGAAAGCTCAGTTTGTCATTCACGAACGTACTCATACAGGAGAAAAACCATATCACTGTGAAATCTGTGGTAAATCCTTTTCTCAAAACGGTACCTTAACCAGGCACAAGCATGTTCACACAGGAGAAGCACCATATCACTGTGAAATCTGTGGTAAATCTTTCTCTCAAAACGGTACCTTAACCAGGCACAGGCATGTTCATACAGGAGAAAAACCATATCACTGTGAAATCTGTGGTAAATCTTTTTCTCAAAACGATACCTTAACCAAGCACAAGCATGTTCATACAGGAGAAAAACCATATCACTGTGAAATCTGTGGTAAATCTTTCTCTCGGAACGATCACTTAACCAAGCACAAGGGTGTTCATACAGGAGAAAAACCATATCACTGTGAAATCTGTGGTAAATCTTTTTCTCAAAACGAAAACTTAACTATGCACAGGCGTGTTCATACAGGAGAAAAACCATATCACTGTGAAATCTGTGGTAAATCTTTTTCTCAAAACGATACCTTAACCAAGCACAAGCATGTTCATACAGGAGAAAAACCATATCACTGTGAAATCTGTGGTAAATCTTTCTCTCGGAACGATCACTTAACCAAGCACAAGGGTGTTCATACAGGAGAAAAACCATATCACTGTGAAATCTGTGGTAAATCCTTTTCTCAAAACGGTACCTTAACCAGGCACAAGCATGTTCACACAGGAGAAGCACCATATCACTGTGAAATCTGTGGTAAATCTTTTTCTCAAAACGAAAACTTAACTATGCACAGGCGTGTTCATACAGGAGAAAAACCATATCACTGTGAAATCTGTGGTAAATCTTTCTCTCGAAACGATACCTTAACCAAGCACAAGTGTGTTCATACAGGAGAAAAACCATATCACTGTGAAATCTGTGGTAAATCTTTTTCTCAAAACGATACCTTAACCAAGCACAAGCATGTTCATACAGGAGAAAAACCATATCACTGTGAAATCTGTGGTAAATCTTTCTCTCGGAACGATCACTTAACCAAGCACAAGGGTGTTCATACAGGAGAAAAACCATATCACTGTGAAATCTGTGGTAAATCTTTCTCTCGAAACGGTACCTTAACCAAGCACAAGCATGTTCATACAGGAGAAAAACCATATCACTGTGAAATCTGTGGTAAATCTTTCTCTCGAAACGATACCTTAACCAAGCACATGCGTGTTCATACAGGAGAAAAACCATATCATTGTGATATCTCTGGTAAATCATTTTCTCAAAATAGTCAGCTGCTTAATCACTGATACATTCATACAGGGGAAAAAAACCATTTCACTGTGAAATCTGTGGTAAATCATTCTTTCAACATAAAGGCGTGACTAATCACAGATGCATTCATACAGGAGAGAAGCTGTAGCAATGTCATATCTGTGGTAAATTATTTTATGAAAATAGAATCTTAACTAATCAGATACATATTCACACAGGAGAGAAGTCATATTATTGCGGTGTCTGTGGTAAGTCATTCTCTGATGGACCCAGCTTAACTGTTCGCAAATACATTCATTCAAGTGTGAAAACCATATCACTGTGAAATCTGTGGTAAATCCTTCTCTCAAAATGGTCGCGTAACTATTCACATACGCATTCATACAAGACAGAAGCCATATCACTGTGATATCTGTGGTAAATCATTCTCTACATGGAGTGCCTTATTTAAACACAAATACATTCATACAGGAGAAAAGCCATATCATTGTGAAATCTGTGGTAAATCTTTCTCTCGAAACCATCACTTAACCAAGCACAAGCATGTTCATACAGACAGAGAACACATTTCATGAGGAATAGATTCATTTCCCAAGTTACAGACATTGTTTATGAGTTTTATTTTTCAAGCACAACATCCAAATTTTGAAAGTTTCTACTACCATAACAAATGCACCTGTGTCTTACCAAGAAGTTTATAAAACGCAAAAGAATGCTTCTCAGTAAACAACTCTAGACTTGTTTCTTTGCTTGTGAATCAGTGGTCACGTCTACTAATGATGGTGTCCCTGAGTCTTTTCAAAGTGATTCAGAAAACAGTTATAATAATAATATTTTGTCTATTCTAAATGATCTTGACATTGTTTTTGACTTTACATAAAATATTCTTTACATTCTACTGTTATTTTATTGTCATTTATTTACAAGTATTATAAATTTTATTGGTAAAATATTTTTCTGGGAATGAATTACAATTTATTACATTGCTTCTATGGGAAATGATTGCTTTGCTTTATGAGTTTTCACTTTAGGAGCAATCTCCAGGAAGAAATTAAGTCATATATCAAGGCATTATTGTATCTGACAGTATTTTGGCACAAGGCCAGCAATTTCAGGGGAAGGAGTAAGTTGAATAACCACATGGATCAGCATGTGTGCTTTTTACATGAACTAGCACAAATGCTTTTTACAGGGAGTGGCATTGCACGATATATCTATTTGTATAAAGCTGAAGTTGTCTGTGTGTGTGGCAGGTTTTGCAGCCTTCAACTAACACTATCTCTACCGAGACACTAGCGCAAGTTGACCAAAATTGAGAGTATGATAAAAGAAGGCTTGCTCTTCCTTCCGTAGAAGAAAAAATTGAAATCGCACCATGTCAACACCAAATATTATTTAGATCAGAAAGGTGCTTTTTTTTCTATGAAAATCCCTATTTTTTACGATTCTTTGACTGCTGTGTCACCGTTTTTCGGTGTATTTCAACCAGAAAACTGTTCACTTAAAGAGAATAACAAGCTACATAATGCAAGATTTTTACTTTTCAAAAATTCCAATTCTAATGGGTCGAAAAGAAAATAAACCTGAGCAACGCTGGGCGATACTGCTAGTATATATATGAAGCTCTGTAACTTCTCATATATATTTGAAGGTGCATGGCTCAATCGTGAGTTCAATTCATGTCATCTTCATTACATTGAACAATGTTTAAAGTTAAAGGGTCAAAGCGAAATGCAGCCATATTTTCTCCACAAAACTACTTTAAAACGTTTTCCAATGGCTGAATGACGAAACGTATTAATCTGGTTTCTGCCCTAAATATTCTCGTAAAGTAAGGATGCATCTTGTACACCAGCAAATACTCAGTGAAGTGCAAGTTAATTCAAAATTAGTCAACGCCGTTGCCAAACACTGAAGAATCTTGTTTAATAATTTGGCTAATCTAGTGAAATTCAAAAGTTACTCCAATACTGATTCGGTGTAAGGAATGGAAACCTACTTATTTCCCCTTTAATTTCTATTTACTTTCTTAAATCTCCCATACTGAAGGATTATGCTTATTAGAGCCATGCTATCCAGGCCAACCGTGTACAATTACTAACATTTTCTCACACTAAACCATCCCACTTACTAAAAATATCCTTCTTGTAGAGGATGGTGTTTAGTCAACTGGTACTTATTTTATCGACCCCGAAACGATGAAAGGCACAATCGACCATGGTGGAATTTGAACTGAGAACTGTGGGATGACGTCAGCGGCTAGGAAGATGACCGGAAGATCAAGGGCGCGCACGGGGTTGGGGCGATGGCGCCCTTTTCGATCGGGGAAGTTGTGAGTGCATGACGTGTCAGTGCTTCGACCAGTTGGGGGATAGCAGCTGCTATTTTTAGCGTTTCGGGACAGGCCACGTGGAAGGGTACATTACCATCCGACAGATAAGGGTCAACGAAGAGAAGGTGAGTGTCTTACTTCTAATCTCCCGCATTCACTACGAACGTAGCGTCGGTCGAAATAGCGGTTAGCATTTCGTCCGGCGTGCTAACGATCCTGCCAGCTCGCCGCCCTGCAAAATGCTTTAGATGCTTTGGGCAGATAGGTTGTCCAAGCGGTCACCCATCTAAGTACCCTGCAGGCTCGACATTGCTTCACTTCGGTGATCAGGCGAGACAAGGTGCAATCAGCATTATATGGCTGTAATAACAATATTAACAGTTTCAAAACATTCGCATTTTCTGAAGGTGGTAAAGTAGAGTTTGGTCAGTCGCTCGTACAAGTTATTCTCCTTGATATAATTGTTTCTTCAGTTATCTGCTAGGAGCAAAGTTTTTATTAAAAGGCCTACTGATGGTGGTTTGGGGGAGTTAGTAACTACCATCGACCTCTTGTTTTGACTGGGTCTTTATTTTATTCATCCCAAATCAATGAAAGGTAAAATTGACATCGGTAGGATTTCGTTTCGGTAATTAAAGCAAACCAATGTATGTTTTATACATTCCCCTTTTTTATAAGTTTTTGTCGGTGATATTTCTGGTGTCAGATATTCTTTGATCTCGTCTGAAATTAATGATTTTTCTGGATGAATTTCTACTTTTGTATCAAAACTGAAGGGGAAAGGACTATTTCGAAGATAACGAGTGAGATTAAATTGTGAGTAAAGTAATAATTTCTTCTTATTTTATATTAAATTTCGTTTTCTCTTTGTACAAACCTGTTTTAGTGGGAAATCTTAACAATATTCAAGATTTCTTTACATTTTCCCGATCATAAATGCTATTTGTAAACCTGCTGAAATTATGAAAATTAAGTTATTTACAGAAAAATATGTTTTTATGAAATTTGCTACAAATACCATTCAGAATGTGTATATTAGAATTCTATCGGAATTTAATATGAAAATATAAATTTGGTGGGCTCGTACATATGAAAGTTAAAATTTTAAAAGAAATTCTGGATTTGTCTCAGTATGTATGTGTATCTTTGTGTTAGTGTTTCTTCCCCTCCCATTCCCGCTTAACAAACGGTGTTGGTATATTTACATCCCTGGAACTTTCGGCAGCAGACTGATAAAATGAGTTCCTGGCATAAAAAAAACAAATACATATATATTTATATAGATATATATATATATATATATCATGGTGGTCTATGTAAATGGCATCTATACTCCTCTGCATAAAAAGCTCCCATTTAAGGACCATGTGAGAAGTTCTCGATACAGTCTCTAAACTGGTTGGCATTAAGAAGAGTGTCCAGCTGTAGAAAGCAATCGAAATCAGGCAGGAACTGGGTGCAGCACCCCTGTTTGCCAGCACAGGTCAAACCAACCAACCCAGGGAAGAATGGTAAATGGACATTAAATGTAAAAAGCTGTGCCAAAACTGACCTTGCCTGTGATTTTAAGTGTAAAATGTACTCAATACACTCTGTAGTATGGTTGGTGTTAGGAAGAGCATCCAGCTGTAAAAGCTGAGCCAAAACAGACACACAAGTCTGGGGCAGTCTTCTGACTGACCACCTCCTACCAAACCATCCAGCAGATACTGGTATTGAAGGCAGACATTAAATGAAGGGGATCAGGAAACGAGAATCCTGGCAGTTTGCTGTGTTTGAAAAGACACATCAAGCTAAGTAAAAGCATGGTTGCCCTTGCATACAAGCTTGTCCCTTGCAACCCCCTCCAGCTGAGCATCCCTAATCCTGCAGGCTCATGGGTGCTGATACCACGTAAAAAGCACCCAGTGGTACTGCGTAATATCACCCAGTACATTCTGTAAAGGGTTTGTGTTAGAAAGGGCATCCAGCCATAGAAACTATTTTAAGATAGAGATGGGGCCTGATCAGCCCTTCAGCTGCTTAGCTCCTTTCAAATCATCCAACCCATGCCAGTGTGTAAAATGGAATTTAAATGATGATGAAGTAATAATTTTAAATTTATATATACACCTTATAGTATACCATTGCCTTTCTGAGCGAACAATTTGCCACAGATAACACAGTGATATGGCTTCTCACCTGTATGGACGCGTCTGTGCCTAGTCAAGCCTTGATTTCGAGAGAATGATCTACCACAGGTATCACAATGATATGGCTTCTCTCCTGTATGAATACGTCGGTGAGTGAGTAGGTTAGTTTTTCGAGAGAATAATTTACCACAGGTATCACAATCATATGATGTCTTGCCCTCTTCATTCTTTACATCATCAGATAAATCAATTATTTTAGATAGCCTTCCCACTGTATTTGGCTATCTGATGTCATCTACAGTATGGATATAAATGACACTGGATTTATTTGAGGAATTCCTTCTTGTCAGTAGAGTTTAAAAAATGAGAGAAAGAGAAAGAAAATAGAATTTCCAAGACTAGTATTCACTATGATTGTTTCAACCCATCGTGCATCTGTGCCTCGCAGGTGAGATTCTGTACGAACAGTTGTGGGGCATCCTTTGATGCAGACATGTCCCATCAGGTGACTTATCAAATGGTTCCTCATATTTAAATTTCTGTTTTGCTTATTTCGATAAGAATTCATTTTGGTACTTGGGACATGTCAAGCTTCTTTCAGTTTCCATCAACCATATCTTTGATTGGCCACTCTGGGACTGAACCCAGGACCGTGTGGTTGGGAAGCCAACTTCTTACCACACAACCATCCCTGCACTTCTACAGCCATGTCTATATAAAAATGTAGTAAAACTTTCACTGCTTTAATCTCTCTAATTCCTAATTATCTTGTATGTTTTACACTGTTGTTTCTCTTTCGTTTCAGATTATCAGATGACATCTGCTTCACAGGATTTTTACATAAGCAACGTCATTAGAATGGAAAGTCTTTTGAAGACTGAGCAAAGATGTTATACAAAACACGTATAACCCTGTTTCTATGAATATTTACTGAATTACTGCAAAATATATCTGGGGAACTCTGACATATATGTAGCAAAATTTCTCTTCTTTATTGTCTGGAATACACAGAAAATTATATTTGCATATTAATTAATCATTTAGCATTTAAACTAGCACAAATATTCTGACCCTGCCGTGTCAGTTTAAACATAAACAATCAAATCACTGAAGTCTCAAAGCTATGAGATAATCCATGATTAATTCAAAACAATATGAATAAATAAGCATTACATTTCACAAAGGAATCTCAATGCTAAACGGTTAAACTGGCCATATTTTTGTGTGTTTTATATTCATACTAGCCAGATCCCACCCCTCACACCCACCCTACAAGGTCATTCTAAAAATAAACAATCACAACATTGAAATCTGAACATGATAACATAATGAATGATTAATTCAGAAGAATTTCAATAAACGTTATATTTGACTGATTAATCTGAATGTTAATGAGTTAAAGCAATTAAGAAGGCAGTTTGCAGCATCTTCAGATATTAACAAAGATCACTTTTGATGGAGATATATCAGTAGAAATATTTGTTCAGAGCAATATACGAGAAGAAGGAAAACCTTTGTGTACTGTGACGAGAGAAAGGAAAATTATGGAAAATGAATTATATCGGAGTGAAGTTGAATGTAAAAGAGAGTCTGAAGAAATTGATTTTTCTGATGAGGAACAGAACGAAAAGGGCAAAACATCATTTGATTGTGATATCTGTGGCAAGTCGTTCTCTCAGAAAGCTAAGTTAGTCATTCACGAACGTACTCATACAGGTGAAAAACCATATCACTGTGAAATCTGTGGTAAATCTTTCTCTGAAAATGGTCATTTAACTACCCACAAACGCATTCATACAGGTGAGAAGCCATATCGCTGTGAATCTGTGATAAATCATTCTCTCAAAGTTCTAACTTAACCAATCACAAGCGTGTTCATACGGGAGAAAAACCATATCACTGTGAAATCTGTGGTAAGTCTTTCTCTCGAAACGATACCTTAACTAGGCACAGGCGTGTTCATACAGGAGAAAAACCATATCACTGTGAAATCTGTGGTAAATTTTTCTCTAAAAACGGTACCTTGACCAAGCACAAGCGTGTTCATACAGGAGAAGAACCATATCACTGTGAAATCTGTGGTAAATCTTTCTCTCAAAACGATCACTTAACCATGCACAGGCGTGTTCATACAGGAGAAAAACCATATCACTGTGAAATCTGTGGTAAATCTTTCTCTCGAAACGATACCTTAACCAAGCACAAGTGTGTTCATACAGGAGAAAAACCATATCACTGTGAAATCTGTGGTAAATCTTTCTCTCGAAACGATACCTTAACCAAGCACAAGTGTGTTCATACAGGGGAGAAGCCATATCATTGTGATATCTCTGGTAAATCATTTTCTTAAAATAGTCAGCTGCTTAATCACTGATACATTCATACTGGGGGAAAAAACCATATCACTGCGAAAGCTGTGGTAAATCCTTCTCTCAAAATGGTCGCGTAACTATTCACATACGCATTCATACTGGAGAGAAGCCATATCACTGTGATATCTGTTGTAAATCATTCTCTACATGGAGTGCCTTATTTAAACAAAAATACATTCATACAGGAGAAAAGCCATATCATTGTGAAATCTGTGGTAAATCTTTCTCTCGAAACGATCACTTAACCAAGCACAAGCATGTTCATACAGACAGGGAACACATTTCATGAGGAATAGATTCATTTCCCAAGTTACAGACATTGTTTATGAGTTTTATTTTTCAAGCACAACATCCAAATTTTGAAAGTTTCTACTACCATAACAAATGCATCTGTGTCTTACCAAGAAGTTTATAAAAAGCAAAGGAATGCTTCTCAGTAAACAACTCTAGACTTGTTTCTTGTGAATCAGTGGTCACGTCTACAAATGATGGTGTCCCTGAGTCTTTTCAAAGTGATTCAGAAAACAATTATAATAATAATATTTTATCTATTCTAAATGATCTTGACATTGTTTTTGACTTTACATAAAATATTCTTTACATTTTACTGTTGTTTTATTGTCATTTATTTACAAGTATTATAAATTTTATTGGTAAAATATTTTTCTAGAAATGAATTACAATTTATAACATTGCTTCTATGGAAAATTATTGCTTTGCTTTATGAGTTTTCCCTTTAGGAGCAATCTCCAGTAAGAAATTAACTCATATATCAAGGCATTATTGTATCTGACATTATTTTAGCACAAGGCCAGCAATTTCAGGGGAAGGAGTAAGTTGAATAACCACATGGATCAGCATGTGTGCTTTTTACATGAACTAGCACAAATGCTTCTTACAGGGAGTGGCATTGCACGATATATCTATATATATAAAGCTGAAGTTGTCTGTGTGTGTGGCTGGTTTGGTAGCCCTCAACTAACACTATCTCCTCCGAGACTCTGCGGTGCAAGTTGACCAAAATTGAGAGGATGATTGTTGAAGGATTGCTCTTCCTTCCACAGAAGAAAAAAATTCAAATCGCACCATGTCAACAACAAAAATTATTTAGATCAGAAAGGTGCTTTTTTTTCTATGAAAATCCCAAATTTTTACGATTCTTTGACTGCTGTGACGCCATTTTTCAGTGTATTTCAACCAGAAAACTGTTCACTTTAAGAGAATAACAAGCTACATAATGCAAGATTTTTACTTTTCAAAAATTCCAATTCTAAAGGGTCAAAAAGAAAACAAATGCGAGCAACACTGGGCGATTCTTGTAGGATATATATATTTATATATATTTATATGAAGTTATTATGTTACTTCTCATATATATTTGAAGGCGCATGGCTCTCTAATTCCTAATTATCTTGTATGTTTTACACTGTTGTTTCTCTTTCGTTTCAGATTATCAGATGACATCTGCTTCACAGAATTTTTACATAAGCAAAGTCATTAGAATGGAAAGGCTTTTGAAGACTGAGCAAAGATGTTATACAAAACACGTATAACCCTGTTTCTATAAATATTTACTGAATTACTGCAAAATATATCTTCTGAACTCTGACATATATGTAGCAAAATTTCTCTTCTTTATTGTCTGGAATACACAGAAAATTATATTTGCATATTAATTAATCATTTAGCATTTAAACTAGCACAAATATTCTGACCTCTCACACTCACCCTGCCGTGTCAGTTTAAACATAAACAATCAAATCACTGAAGTCTCAAAGCTATGAGATAATCCATGATTAATTCAAAACAATATGAATAAATAAGCATTACATTTCACAAAGGAATCTCAATGCTAAACGGTTAAACTGGCCATATTTTTGTGTGTTTTATATTCATACTAGCCAGATCCCACCCCTCACACCCACCCTACAAGGTCATTCTAAAAGTAAACAATCACAACATTGAAATCTGAACATGATAACATAATGAATGATTAATTCAGAAGAATTTCAATAAACATTATATTTGACTGATTAATCTGAATGTTAATGAGTTAAAGCAATTAAGAAGGCAGTTTGCAGCATCTTCAGATATTAACAAAGATCACTTTTGATGAGATATATCAGTAGAAATATTTGTTCAGAGCAATATACGAGAAGAAGGAAAACCTTTGTGAACTGTGACAAGAGAAAGGAACATTATGGAAGATGAATTATATCGGAGTGAAGTTGAATGTAAAAGAGAGTCTGAAGAAATTGATTTTTCTGATGAGGAAAAGAATGAAAAGGGCAAAACATCATTTGATTGTGATATCTGTGGCAAGTCGTTCTCTTGGAAAGCTAAGTTAGTCATTCACGAACGTACCCATACAGGAGAAAAACCATATCACTGTGATATCTGTGGTAAATCTTTCTCTCGAAACGATCACTTAACCAAGCACAAGCATGTTCATACAGGTGAAAAACCATATCACTGTGAAATCTGTGACGAATCTTTCTCTCGAAACGATAATTTAACCATACACAGGCGTGTTCATACAGGAGAAAACCATATCACTGTGAAATCTGTGGTAAATCTTTCTCTCGAAACGATACCTTAACCAAGCACATGCGTGTTCATACAGGAGAAAAACCATATCATTGTGAAATCTGTGGTAAATCACTTTCTCAAAATAGTCAGCTGCTTAATCACTGATACATTCATGCTGGGGGAAAAAACCATATCTCATGCGAAATCTGTGGTAAATCATTCTTTCAAAATAATCACAGACGCATTCATACAGGAGAGAAGGTGTAGCAATGTCATATCTGAGGTAAATTATTTTATGAAAATAGAATCTTAACTAATCAGATACATATTCACACAGATGAGAAGTCATATCATTGCGGTGTCTGTGGTAAGTCATTCTCTGATGGACCCAGCTTAACTGTTCGCAAATACGTTCATTCAAGTGTGAAAACCATATCACTGTGAAATCTGTGGTAAATCCTTCTCTCAAAATGGTCGCGTAACTATTCACATACGCATTCATACAGGAGAGAAGCCATATCACTGTGATATCTGTGGTAAGTCTTTCTCTACATGGAGTGCCTTATTTAAACACAAATACATTCATACAGGAGAAAAGCCATATCATTGTGAAATGTGGTAAATCTTTCTCTCGAAACGATCACTTAACCAAGCACAAGCATGTTCATACAGACAGAGAACACATTTCATGAGGAATAGATTCATTTCCCAAGTTACAGACATTGTTTATGAGTTTTATTTTTCACGCACAACATCCAAATTTTGAAAGTTTCTACTACCATAACAAATGCATCTGTGTCTTACCAAGAAGTTTATAAAAAGCAAAGGAATGCTTCTCAGTAAACAACTCTAGACTTGTTTCTTGTGAATCAGTGGTCACGTCTACAAATGATGGTGTCCCTGAGTCTTTTCAAAGTGATTCAGAAAACAATTATAATGATCATATTTTATCTATTCTAAATGATCTTGACATTGTTTTTGACTTTACATAAAATATTCTTTACATTCTACTGTTGTTTTATTGTCATTTATTTACAAGTATTATTAATTTTATTGGTAAAATAATTTTCTAGGAATGAATTACAATTTATAACATTGCTTCTATGGGAAATTATTGCTTTGCTTTATGAGTTTTCACTTTAGGAGCAATCTCCAGAAGAAATTAACTCACATATCAAGGCATTATTTTGGCGCAAGGCCAGCAATTTCAGGGGAAGGAGTAAGTTGAATAACCACATGGATCAGCATGTGTGCTTTTTACATGAACTAGCACAAATGCTTCTTACAGGGAGTGGCATTGCATGATATATCTGTATAAAATAAAGCTGAAGTTGTTTGTGTGTGTGTGTGTGGCAGGTTTTGTAGCCTTCAACTAACACCATCTCCTAAGAGACCCTGCTGTGCAAGTTGATCAAGTTTGAGAGTATCATAGATAAAGGCTTGCTCTTCCTTACGTAGAAGAAAAAATTCAAATCGGCCCATGTTAACCCCAAAAATTATTTACATCGAAAAGGTGCTTTTTTACTATGAAAATCCCTATTTCTTTACGAATTTTTGACTTCTGTGCTGCCACTTTTCTGTGTATTTCAACCAGAAGAATCTTCACTTAAAGAGAATAACAAGCTACATAATGCAAAATTATTACTTTTCAAACATTCCAATTCTAAAGGGTCGAAACAAACTCAAGCAACGCCGGGCGATATTGCTAGTAATCTCTCTATATATAAAATTGAGATCTTTCCGGTTTGAACGGCAGTTTTTAAAAATAATTTCCACCTAACTAAACACTTTCAAACTTCGTATACTGGTAGAATATGTTTATAAAATGTCTTTTTCTCTTGGCTTTATTGAGAAAATTCTATGGTTTGTAAAATATTTGTTGTTTTTTTTCTGCAATTTCAACCAATCAATGACGTCTATTGGGGTAAAAAAAAACACATTCTGTGCCGTATGAATATGTCCCTCGTTTAAGAAACAGATTGGGTTTATTTACATTTCTGAAGAAAAAAAGATACCCTAACCCTAAAACAGATTGAAATGCAATAGATCGATACAAGGGTCATAATTATGGGTGACTTTTTCATATAACACCGCCAGAAAAACTGCCGTTCAAACCGAAAAGATCCCACAATTCTAATTCTAAATGATCGAAACAAACCCGAGCAACGCCGGGCGATACTGCTAGTAAGCATATAAAGCTATAAAAAAATCGAAAGGGTTTTTATTTTTACTGGACTTCGGTTTATGTACTTGCTTATCTCCCTTTACTCGTCTAATTAGCCTATTGTTTTCCCACTGTTGTAATAAGCAACACGTACTTCTGTCCGATCTAATTACTTCTTCTCATTAATGTTGTAATTATTGTGGTAACAACGTTCCTTCGTATATCACATACTTTTGTCCGATCTAATTACTTCTTTTAATTAATGTTGTAATTATTGTGGTAACAACGTTCCTTCGTATATCACATACTTCTGTCCGATCTAATTACTTCTCATTAATGTTGTAATTATTGTGGTAACAACGTTCCTTCGTATATCACATACTTTTATCCGATCTAATTACTTCTCATTAATGTTGTAATTATTGTGGTAACAACGTTCCTTCGTATATCACATACTTTTGTCCGATCTAATTACTTCTGTTAATTAATGTTATAATTATTGTGGTAACAACGTTCCTTCGTATATCACATACTTCTGATGGCTGATACCCCTTACGTTGTCGAGCGGTTACTGTTTATATCTCGTTCAGAGATTTATTATTGTTTTCAGACAGTTTTTCTACATCAGTGACAGTGGTTACTGTGAAAAACATTATATATTACTTGCGAGGGGACTCCTTCATCGAAGACCAGTGCTTACCATGCGTTGACGAGAGGCAATTACCTTGAAACTATAGTCCGTATGTAGTACTCGGGTCTTCGAGGGAGGATGACCTCCCTTTGCAAGTAACACAAGGACACTGATATAGTGTCTAAAGTCCTTTTGGTGACGTTGATCGCCTGGGGCTAAAATCATCAGTAACACCCCACCCCAGTGGCTAGCCACGTTCAGATGGCTGATACCCCTTACTTTCAATATAGTAACCCTCACAACAAATCACAGCACATAGCCAAGGCACACAGAGCTGCGCTCGGTAGTGAAGTGAAAGCACTCTATAAAAACAAAACTACTGAATATTAATAATAATAATAATAATAATAATAATAATAAGGCGCAGGAGTGACTGTGTGGTAAGTAGCTTGTTTACCAGCTGCATCGTTCTGGGTTCAGTCCCAATGCGTGGCACCTTGGGCAAGTGTCTTATACTATAGCCTTGGGCCGACCAGAGCCTTGTGAGTGGATTTAGTAGACGGAAACTGAAAGAAGCACGTCGAATATATATGTATATATATTATACATATATATATATATATATATATATATATATATATATATATATATATATATATATATATATATGTTTGTGTGTCTGTGTTTGTCCCCCTAGCATTGCTTGACAACTGATGCTGGTGTGTTTATGTCCCCGTAACCTAACGGTTCGGCAAAAGTCACCGATAGAATAAGTACCAGGCTTACAAAGAATAAGTCCTGGTGTCGAGTTGCTCGATTAAAGGCGGTGCTCCAGCATGGCCGCAGTCAAATGACTGAAATAACTAAAAAAAGAAAAAGAGAAAAAAACGCAAAGTAAATAAATTTTTAAACTAAGTAATCTTTTACTTGTTTCGGTCATTTGACTGCGGCCATGCTGGAGCACCGCCTTTAATCGAGCAACTCGACCCCGGGACTTATTCTTTGTAAGCTCAGTACTTATTCTATCGGTCGCTATTTCCGAACCGCTAAGTGATGGGGACATAAACACACCAGCATCGGTTGTCAAGCAATGTAATTTAATTGTTCATTTTGAATTGATAAAAATGTGTTTTTTTTCTAATTTTTTAGATATATATATATTATATTGTGAAATTTGATTTAGTATTCCTAAATTGAATTTTTTTCCTTGTGAGTTTGGATTTATATTCCCTCAAATAATTATTATATGTATGTATATATATATATCACGGTGATCTATGTAAAGGGCATCTATACTGCTTTGCATAAAAAACACCCATACATGTACCCTGTGAGAAGATCTCAACACATTCTCTAAATTTGGATGATTGTAATTGTCGTAAGCCACGGTGTATCAGTTTTTTATGTGTGTATGTGCGTATATAAAGATATAATTAAAACAAAACGTATACACCCACATATACATATATATATGTACATAAATATATATACTAATTATATACGTTTTTATTATTACTTTTTTGACTTTTTATTGTTATTTTAATTTTAATATATCTATTATATGTAATTTTCTAGATGGTGTAATTTAATTGTTCATTTTCAATTAATAAAAGGTGGTGTTTTTTTCTGTATATTTATTATATTGTGTGAAATTTGATTTAGTAATTCTAAATTGAATTGTTTTCCTTGTAAGTTTTCTCTACAAAACTACTTTAAAACGTTTTCCAATGGCTGAATGACGAAACGTATTAATCTGGTTTCTGCCCTTAATATTCTGCTAAAGTAAGGATGCATCTTGTACACCAGCGAATACTCAGTGAAGTGCAAGTAAATCAGTTGACCAAAAGATTGACTCCTCTTTGTGAAACGACGGAGATCCACCACCGTTATAAGCCTATGAAGCCATCTAAAGATCGAATGCTTCTTTTTCCCGTAATTAGGCTCATGCCCTTGCTTATCTCCCTTTACTCACTAATTTTCCTTATCGTCTTTCAATGAATTAATACCAACACAAATTTCTCTCAGATCTAATCCCTTCCTCTAATCAATGCTGGCATTTTTTTTTGGAATATTATATGGAGCTGCTTTCTTTTCATTTCGTTTTCTACGCACTTTATGTAGGTACTACTAGCGAACAGTGGTCCCGGTGCGCTCACACGCACATGGGTCTTTTTAGCAAGCACAGCAAACGTTCGCATTTTCTAAAGGTGACATATTACTAATTGGTCATTCATTCGTGGAAGTTGCTTTTGATATAATAGTTTCTTAAGGCGGCGAGCTGGCAGAATCGTTAGCACGCCGGGCGAAATTCCTGGCCGTATTTCGTCTGTTTTTTATGTTCTGAGTTCAAATTCCGCCCAGTTCCATTTTGCCTTTCATCCTTGCGGGATCGAGTAAATAACCACTGCTTCGATATAATCGACTTAATCCGTTTGTCTGTCCTTGTTTGTTCCCTCTGTGTTTAGCCCATTCTGGGCAATAAAGAAATAGGTATTTCGTCTGTCTTAACGTTCTGAGTTCAAATTCCACCGAGCTAGACTTTGCCTTTCATCCTTTCGGGGTCGATAAATTAAGTACCAGTTGCGTACTGTGGTCGATCTAATCGACTGCCCCTCTCACCCTAAATTTCTTGCCTTGTGCCTAGAGTAGAAAAGGATACAATTGTTACCTCAGTTACCTGCTAGAAGCAAAGTTGTTATTAATAGACTTAATATTGGGGGTGTGGGGGAGATTAGTATCAACCTCTCTTTTCGATGGATCTTTATTTTGATTCCGAAGCAATGAAAGGTAAAATTGACATCGGCGGGATTTGAGATCAGAACATAAAAAACCACAAGAAATACTGCATGGTGTAAATAGTTGCTGTTAAATTTGGTACCACGCTACGAATTCGTTTCGGTATTTCAAGCAAACCATTACATGTTTTATATATTCCCCGTTTACGCAATTTTTGTAACGGTTCTTTTTAGGGTCAGATATTCTTTGATCTCGTCTAAAATTATCGACTTTTCTCGATGAATTTCTACTTTTGTATCAAAACTGCTGGGGGGAAAGACTCTACGGAGGATAAGGAGTGATATTAAATGGTGAGTAAAGTAATAATTTCATTTTGTTTTTATATTAGACTGATGAAATGAGTTCCAGGCATCAAAAACAAGTAAGTTCTGGGGTCGATCCAGTCTCACTACAGATTCTTCAAGGCGATGCCCCAGCATGATGGCAGTCTAATGACAGAAATAAGTAAAAGATAGTAATAATAAGAAGCAGAATTATAATTATATATATATATATACACACACACAGTTGCAAAATGCCCCTCCTCCCCGTCCAAGGACGGTGATGAGTTGTCAAACATTTAAACCAAATTTTCTCAAGGCAACTTCTCCGACCGCTCCATAGGCCTCCCCTTTGAGAAACACTGATTTAACCTAAATTAGGGAAACCAGCAAAAGAAGAAATAAAGATAGACTTTTTTTCTATTCCAAAGAAAAACGATTTTATTCACAAAAATATGCAACCGAAGAGTTTAAAGTACCAGTAATCATAAGGCTGTTGACTGGGAGAACACAAACATGGTTTAAACAGTTCTTTTCATTAAAAAATAATTAAGCATGCCTATATTTCAATAAAACTTTTGGTTTTGTTAAACAAAGTTAAGGCAAAGAAGAAAAAACTTCTTGAGAAACGAAATAGTCTTTCCTTCCTTCATGCCAAGTTTGAAGAAAATATCTCTTTTGCATCTTACTTTTTTGGTCTCTTAGATATACTGCATTTTGTGGCATTATTTCATGCCAGCCAGCACAAACTGCATGTGCATTTTTCTTGCGTACGTGTAGTATCGATCACAACAGATGATGTACTTGCGCATACAAAAGCACGTTCCCATGGCTTTATCGATCGTATTCTCACCTGGAATCGATTTTTGTAATATTTTCAAGACTTATACACGTCCTGATACCTTCGGCATCTACATATCGAATTAGGCTGCAATCAGATTGAGGATGCCCAAGATCCTAGAGGACACACAGACAGACAGAACAGATTTTATATTATAAATATATATATATATATATATATTAGAAAAAACACCAGTTTTTATCAATTCAAAATGAACAATTAAATTACACCATCTAGAAAATTACATATAATAGAAATATTTAAATTAAAATAACAATAAAATATCAATGACGTGTCGTTATTCTACCAATTATATAAGTTTTTATTTTTTTTGCAATTTACTTAATGATGGATATTTTATTGTTATTTTAATTTTAATAATTCTATTATATGTAATTTTCTAGATGGTGTAATTTAATTGTTCCTTTTGAATTGATAAAAGGTAGTTTTTTTCCTAATATATATATATATATATATATATATATATGTATAGGTGTTATTTTCTTGAAATTTATTATATATATGATTGATTGATTGATTCTAGTTTCAGCTTATGAGCTGTGGCCACGCTGGGGCACCGCCATTATATATTATATTGTGAAATTTGATTCAGTATTTCTAAATTGAATTTTTTTCGTCGTGAGTTTGGATTTATATTCCCTCAAATAATTATTATATGTATGTATATATATATATATATATATATCATGGTGATCTATGTAAAGGGCATCTATACTGCTTTGCATAAAAAACCCCCATACATGTACCATATGAGAAGATCTCGATACAGGCTCTAAAGTGGTTGGCGTTAAGAAGAGTGTCCAGCTGTAGAAAACAATCTAAATCAGGCAGGAACTGGGGGCAGCACCCCTGTTTGCCAGCACAGGTCAAACCAACCAACCCAGGGAAGCATGGTAAAT
Organism: Octopus sinensis; assembly: GCF_006345805.1. Lineage (NCBI taxonomy): Eukaryota > Metazoa > Mollusca > Cephalopoda > Octopoda > Octopodidae > Octopus > Octopus sinensis. The sequence continues at coordinate 10,305,104 of NC_043023.1, forward strand.
GGACATTAAATGTAAAAAGCTGTGCCAAAACTGACCTTGCCTGTGATCTTGCCACTTAAAATGTACTCAATACACTCTGTAGTATGGTTGGTGTTAGGAAGAGCATCTAGCTGTAGAAGCTGAGCCAAAACAGACACACAAGTGTGGGGCAGTCTTCTGACTGACCACCTCCTACCAAACCATCCAACAGATACTGGTATTGAAGGTGGACATTATATGACGGGGATCAGGAAACGAGAGTCCTGGCAGTTTGCTGTGTTTGAAAAGACACAGCAAGCTAAGTAAAAGCATGGGTGCCCTTGCATACAAGCTTGTCCCTTGCGACCCCCTCCAGCTGAGCATCCCTAATCCTGCAGGCTCATGGGTGCTGATACCACGTAAAAAGCACCCAGTGGTACTGCGTAATATCACCCAGTACATTCTGTAAAGGGTTTGTGTTAGAAAGGGCATCCAGACATAGAAACTATTTTAAGATAGAGATGGGGCCTGATCAGCCCTTCAGCTGGTTAGCTCCTTTCAAACCATTCAACCCATGCCAGCTTGTAAAATGGAATTTAAATGATGATGAAGTAATAATTTTAAATTTATATATACACCTTATAGTATATCATTGCCTTTCTGAGCGAACGATTTGCCACAGATATCACAGTGATATGGCTTCTCACCTGTATGGACGCGTCTGTGCCTAGACAAGCCTTGATTTTCAGAGAATGATCTACCACAGGTATCACAATGATATGGCTTCTCTCCTGTATGAATACGTCGGTGAGTGAGTAAGTTAGTTTTCCGAGAGAATAATTTACCACAGGTATCACAATCATATGATGTTTTGCCCTCTTCATTCTCTACATCATCAGATAAATCAATTATTTTAGATAGCCTTCTCACTATATTTGGCTATCTGATGTCATCTACAGTATGGATATAAATGACACTGGATTTATTTGAGGAATTCCTTCATGTCAGTAGAGTTTAAAAAATGAGAGAAAGAGAAAGAAAATAGAATTTCCAAGACTAGTATTCACTATGATTGTTTCAACCCATCGTGCATCTGTGCCTCGCAGGTGAGAGTCTGTACGAACAGTTGTGGGGCATCCTTTGATGCAGATATGTCCCATCAGGTGACTTATCAAATGGTTCCTCGTATTTAAATTTCTGTTTTGCTTATTTCGATTAGAATTCATTTTGGTATTTGGGACATGTCAAGCTTCTTTCAGTTTCCATCAACATGTCTTTTATTGGCCACTCTGGGACTGAACCCAGGACCATGTGGTTGGGAAGCCAACTTCTTACCACACAACCATCCCTGCACTTCTACAGCCATGTCTATATAAAAATGTAGTAAAACTTTCACTGCTTTAATCTCTCTAATTCCTAATTATCTTGTATGTTTTTACACTGTTGTTTCTCTTTCGTTTCAGATTATCAGATGACATCTGCTTCACAGGATTTTTACATAAGCAACGTCATTAGAATGGAAAGTCTTTGAAGACTGAGCAAAGATGTTATACAAAACACGTATAACCCTGTTTCTATGAATATTTACTGAATTACTGCAAAATATATCTGGGGAACTCTGACATATATGTAGCAAAATTTCTCTTCTTTATTGTCTGGAATACACAGAAATTATATTTGCATATTAATTAATCATTTAGCATTTAAACTAGCACAAATATTCTGACCCTGCCGTGTCAGTTTAAAAAACAATCAAACACTGAAGTCTCAAAGCTATGAGATAATCCATGATTAATTCAAAACAATATGAATAAATAAGCATTACATTTCACAAAGGAATCTCAATGCTAAACGGTTTAAACTGGCCATATTTTTGTGTGTTTTATATTCATACTAGCCAGATCCCACCCCTCACACCCACCCTACAAGGTCATTCTAAAAGTAAACAATCACAACATTGAAATCTGAACATGATAACATAATGAATGATTAATTCAGAAGAATTTCAATAAACATTATATTTGACTGATTAATCTGAATGTTAATGAGTTAAAGCAATTAAGAAGGCAGTTTGCAGCATCTTCAGATATTAACAAAGATCATTTTTGATGAGATATATCAGTAGAAATATTGTTCAGAGCAATACGAGAAGAAGGAAAACCTTTGTGAACTGTGACAAGAGAAAGGAACATTATGGAAGATGAATTATATCGGAGTGAAGTTGAATGTAAAAGAGAGTCTGAAGAAATTGATTTTTCTGATGAGGAAAAGAATGAAAAGGGCAAAACATCATTTGATTGTGATATCTGTGGCAAGTCGTTCCTCTGGAAAGCTAAGTTAGTCATTCACGAACGTACTCATACAAGAGAAAAACCATATCACTGTGAAATCTGTGGTAAATCTTTCTCTCGAAACGATCACTTAACCAGCACAAGCATGTTCATACAGGTGAAAAACCATATCACTGTGAAATCTGTGACGAATCTTTCTCTCGAAACGATAATTTAACCATACACAGGCGTGTTCATACAGGAGAAAACCATATCACTGTGAAATCTGTGGTAAATCTTTCTGTCGAAACTATACCTTACCAGCACATGCGTGTTCTACAGGAGAAAAACCATATCATTGTGAAATCTGTGTTAAAATCACTTTCTCAAAATAGTCAGCTGCTTAATCACTGATACATTCATGCTGGGGGGAAAAACCATATCTCATGCGAAATCTGTGGTAAATCATTCTTTCAAAATAAGCGTACTAATCACAGACGCATTCATACAGGAGAGAAGCTGTAGCAATGTCATATCTGTGGTAAATTATTTTATGAAAATAGAATCTTAACTAATCAATACATATTCACACAGATGAGAAGCATATCATTGCGTGTGCCTGTGGTAAGTCATTCTCTGATGGACCCAACTTAACTGTTCGCAAATACGTTCATTCAAGTTGTGAAAACCATATCACTGTGAATCTCTGTGGTAAATCCTTCTCAAATGTCGCGTAACTATTCCATACGCATCATACAGGAGAGAAGCATATCACTGTGATATCTGTGGTAAGTCATTCTCTACATGGAGTGCCTTATTTAAACACAAATACATTCAACAGAAAAGCCATATCATTGTGAAATTGTGGTAAATCTTTCTCTCGAAACGATCACTTAACCAAGCACAAGCATGTTCATACAGACAGAGAACCATTTCATGAGGAATAATATTCATTTCCCAAGTTACAGACTTGTTTTATGAGTTTTATTTTTCAAGCACAACATCCAAATTTGAAAGTTTCTACTACCATAACAAATGCATCTGTTCTTACCCCAGAATTTGATAAAAAAAGCAAAGAACATGCTTCTCAGTAAACAACTCTAGACTTGTTCTTGTGAATCAGTGGTCCGTCTACAAATGATGGTGTCCTGAGTCCTTTCCAAGTGGATTCAGAAACATTATAATGATCATATTTTATCTATTCTAAATGATCTTGACATTGTTTTTGACTTTACATAAAATATTCTTTACATTCTACTGTTGTTTGGTTGTCATTTATTTACAAGTATTATAATTTAATGGTAAAATAATTTTCTAGGATGAATTAACATTTATAACGTTGCTTCTATGGGAAATTATTGCTTTGCTTTATGAGTTTTCACTGTAGGAGCATCATCCAGAAGAAATTAACTCAAAACTCATATCAAGTGCATTATTTTGGCGCAGGCCCGCATTTCAGGGCAGGAGTAAGTTGAATACCACATGGATCAGCATGTGTGCTTTTTACATGAACTAGCACAAATGCCTTCTTACAGGAGTGCATTGCATGATATATCTGTATAAATAAAGCTGAAGGTTGTCTGTGTGTGTGTGTGTGGCAGGTTTTTAGCCTTCAACTAAACACATCTCCTAAGAGACCCTGCTGTGCAAGTTGATCAAGTTTGAGAGTATCATAGAAAAGGCTTGCTCTTCCTTACGTAGAAGAAAAATTCAATCGGCCCATGTTAACCCCAAAAATTATTTACTTTACATCGAAAAGGTTCTTTTTTTACTATGAAAATCCTATTTTTTTACGAATTTTTGACTTCTGTGTTGCACTTTTCTGTGTATTTCAACCAGAAGAATCTTCACTTAAAGAGAATAACAAGCTACATAATGCAAAATTATTACTTTTCAAACATTCCAATTCTAAAGTGTCGACAAACTCAATCAAAGCCGGCGATATGCTAGTAAATCTCTCTTATATAAAATTGAGATCTTTCCGGTTTGAACGGCAGTTTTTAAAAATAATTTCCACCTAACTAACACTTTCAAACTTCGTATACTGGTAATATGTTTATAAAAATTGTCTTTTCTCTTGCTTTATTGAAAAATTCTATGGTTTGTAAATATTTGTTTGTTTTTGTTTCTTCAATTTCCTGCAATTTCAACCAATCAATGACTCTATTGGGTAAAAAAAAAAAAACATTCTGTGCCGTATGAATAGGTCCCTCGTTTAAGAAACAGATTGGGTTTTTTTTACATTTCTGAAGAAAAAAGATACCCTAACCCAAAACAGATTGAAATGCAATAGATCGATACAAGGGTCATGAATTATGGGTGACTTTTTCATATAACACTGCCGTTCATACCGAAAAGATCTCAAATTCTAATTCTAAAGATCAAACAAACCCGAGCAACGCCGGGCGATACTGCTAGTAGCATATAAAGCTAAAAAAAATCGAAAGGGTTTTTTTATTTTTACTGGACGTCGGTTTATGTACTTGCTTATCTCCCTTACTCGTCTAATTAGCCTATTGTTTTCTTCCCACTGTTGTAAATCAGCAACGTACTTCGTCCGATCTAATTACTACTTCTCATTAATGTTGTGTAATTATTGTGTGGTAACACGTTGCCTTCCGTATATAATACTTTGTCCGATCTAATTACTTCTCAGTAATGTTGTAATTTTGTGGAACAACGTTCCTTCGTATATCACATACTTCTGTCCGATCTAATTACTTCTTCTCATTCAATGTCCGATGGTAATTATTGTGGGTAACAACGTTCCTTCGTAATATCACATACTTTTTGTCGATCTAATTACTCCTCAGGAAGGTTGTAGATGTATGGTGGTACAACGTTCCTTCGTATAATCACATACTTTTTCCGAATCTAATTACTTCTGTTAATTAATGTTATAATGTATTGTGGTAAACAAACGTTCCTCGTATATCACATACATCTGATGGTCTGATACACCCTTACGTTGTCGAGGCGGTTACTGTTTATATCTCGTTCAGAAT
>NC_043023.1:10310436-10437936 GCF_006345805.1 Octopus sinensis
TGCTTTATTATGATTATATATGTACGTATCGTTGAATGTGTGTGTGTGTGCGTCTTTTGTCTGTGTGTGTGTTGTGTACGTATATGTGTATCTATATGGTTTTCGTGTTTATATAGATGTAATGGTTTTATTGACGTCAGAGTTGTTCCAAGCTCTTGTTTGGGAGATGATAGCCTTGAAAATTAACCAAGGGGAGATCACAATCTGTTATTCGGCTGGTGGATTAAATGTTCTGGTTGAACAAAATCCGAGAACGAAGGTTCAAAACCCTTCATCAGAACTCCAAACATCCCACACAACTGTTTTTTGGACACTGTAAAAAAAGAAATTGGAAAATTCCAGAAAACGAGTGAGTACGTATATGTGCCAACTGAACGAGATTTCAAACAACAGACGCGCCTCGAAATGTGCTCTTTATTGCTTTCTAGACTGGAAAAGACCATTTTTGCATCAAATCATTATTTGTAATGAGAGAGGATATTCTTTGACAACGGCATGAGAACAGGACGTGATTAAATGCAGGAGAATCATCTAAACACTCCCCAAACCCACCATGTTGGTGGTCACTGTATGGAGGTCTGCGAAGGGAGTTATTCATTATTCACTTTTGCAGTAAGGAAAAACGGTAACAGCAGCATCGTATGGTCAGGAAATTGATTATATGCATGAGAATTTGAAAAAGAAAAAACCCAGCCCAGTGAATAGAGATGGCCCATTTTGCACGTCCTCACACTCCATAACCTACAGTCCAGTGGAGGCGCAATGGCCCAGTGGTTGGGCAGCGGACTCGCGGTCATGGATCGCGGTTTCGATTCTCAGACCGGGCGTTGTGAGTGTTTATTGAGCGAAAACACCTAAAAGCTCCACGAGGCTCTGGCAGGGGATGGTGGTGATCCTGCTGTACTCTTTCACCACAACTTTTCTCTCACTCTTACTTCCTGTTTCTGTTGTACCTGTATTTCAAGGGGCGGCCTTGTCACTCTCTGTGTCACGCTGAATATCCCCGAGAACTACGTTACGGGTGCACGTGTCTGTGGAGTGCTCAGCCACTTACACGTTAATTTCACGAGCAGGCTGTTCCATTGATTCGGATCAACCGGAACCCTCATCGTCGTAACCGACGGAGTGCTTCTTCTAACCTACAGTCGAAAAGTTGAAAAGCCTGAATTATGAGATTTTGCAAGATCCGCCCCATTCCCCTGATATCTCTCCAACCGATCAGCATTTATTTAAGCATTTCGAGCTCTACATAAGCAATAAAACATTCTTAATAGAGAAGAGTAATTGAAGCAGTCGAACAGTTTATCACAGCAAAAGATGAATTATTTTAACGATGGAATGTATGACATAATGAAACTTTGGTTAAACGTCATAATGGCATGGATCATATTTTGATTAAATAAATCAGTTCTCTAACACTTCTGAAACATTTTATTGTTATTTCAAATTCACCATTCATGTGAAGCACCTAATATATATATATATATATATATGTGGTGTGTGTGTGTGTGGTGTATATTATATATATATATATATGTGTGTGTGTGTGTGTGTGTGTGTGTGTGTGTGTGTGTGTGTGTGTGTGTGTATATATATACATATATATATATATAATACATATATATATATATATCCATATATACATATATGTACATATTATATATATATATACATATATATATATATACATATATGTACATATATATATATATATATATATATATATATATATATATATATATATATATATATATATATATAATATATACATATATATATAATATACATATATATATATATATACATATTATATATATATATACATATATATATATATATATACTATATATATACATATATATATATATACATATATACATATATACATATATATACATATATATATATATATATATATATCTATATATATATATATATATATATATATATATATATAGGGTGAGTTTACGAAAAAAACAAAAGAAGAAGAAAGGTGTTGTACAAAACAAGCAGATGTATTAGTTTAACGCTCAGGAATAGAAAATTCTTTTACGTTTCGGGCCTACGCTCTTCGACAGAAAGGGACACAGAAAAAACAAGGAGAGAAAAAAAATGTGTGTAGTGGCTAACGATCTAAAATGAATGGCTTTATTTGTTGAGAATATTTACGTCATGATTGACATAGATAATAGTTACGTAAACAAAGACCAGACATTTCAATCTTATAGAAGAAAGCAAAATTGCATGTGACAAGTCTAAAAGATATAGCCTGCTGATTAGTCCCTAGTTTTAAGGTAAGGCGGAAACAGTTTGTTCTTAATTCTTGTACTGGGAACCGATTCAAATGTAGCTCTGGGAATAGAGTAGTTTTACTATGTTAAACGCACACACAGGCTGTGGCTGTGTGGGTAAGTAGCTTGCTAACCAACCACATGGTTCCGGGTTCAGTCCCACTGCGTGGCATCTTGGGCAAGTGTCTTCTGCTATAGCCCCGGGCCGACCAATGCCTTGTGAATGGATTTGGTAGACGGAAACTGAAAGAAGCCTGTCGTATATGTGTGTGTGTGTGTGTGTGTGTGTGTGTGTCTGTGTTTCCCCCTAGCATTGCTTGACAACCGATGCTAGTGTGTTTACGTCCCCGTCACTTAGCGGTTCGGCAAAAAAGACCAATAGAATAAGTACTGGGCTTACAAAGAATAAGTCCCGGGGTCGATTTGCTCCAGTATGGCCGCAGTCAAATGACTGAAACAAGTAAAAGAGAGTAAGAGTATACACATACACACGCGCATATATATATCATTTGTGTGTGCGTGCGTATCTGTGTGTTTTGTGTGTGCGTGTTGATATAAATATGCATCAATAAATTCATGGCTCTAGTTGTAGTGTTCCCGCCTAACTTATGTATGATCCACGGATCCATAGATCAAGATATGTCTGCATCTTGCCATGGTGTGATCCATAGATAATTGCTGAAATATATATGTCTCAACTTAGCTAATCAGCAGGCTGCACATTCCAATTTGCAGGATTTCTTTGTAACCTATTTGAGTATAATAAGCGGAGTAACACTCTTTCTCTTTTACTCTTTTACTCTTTTACTTGTTTCAGTCATTTGACTGCGGCCATGCTGCAGCACCGCCTTTGGTCGAGCAAATTGACCCTGGGACTTATTCTTTGTAAACCTAGTACTTATTCTATCAGTCTCTTTTGCCGAAACCCTACGTTAGGAGAAGAGAAATACATCAAGATCGGCTGTCAAGCGATGCTGGGGAGTACAAACACAGACACAAAGACAAACACAAATATATACATACATATAAACACATACACACATATATACACACTTATATAATATATGTTATATATATGGCACTACTTCATAAGCCAGCCCCAACTCAACTCGTCCTGTCGAAAGACCCTTGTCCTACGTCCTGGTTTTGTTTTGTTTTTTATCTTTACCGTTATTGTTTTTACGTTTTTGTATTCTTATTCGTGCTTTCCTTATTGTTGTCACGTATTCTGTATTTTTGTTCGTGTACTTCGTTCGTTTTCCGTCCTCGTGTAGTATACATTCGAAGCTTTCTTCCAAGGGATCTAATGCGCTTGGCTTAGATTTTCCTTTGGGGGCTGCCCAGATCGGAGCAATCTCAAGATTAATCAGCCGAAATTGCGAAGATGATCTGGTTCTTGACTGATGACTGAGGGCTTCGAATGTCCCGTCCTGTGGTTCTTGTGTCGTCTCTTTGGTGTTTCATGTTCTTGTCCATGTCTGTATTTATTTTTTACTGTTTACATATATATATATATATATATAATTGATATAGGATAATTTTTTTTTTCGAGAAAAAAATGTTATCAATGGCCAGCATATCAAAACATGCCTTTAAAGGTAAAATTTATACATAATTTACAAGATAAAGGCAAAAGAAAAATTCTATGCCAGATATATATATGTTATATATACATACATATACATATATGTATATACATATAAGCACACACAAGCAATGCTAGAGGGACAAACACAGACACACAAACATATACACATATATATATACATACATATATACGACAGGCTTCTTTCAGTTTCCGTCTACCAAACACACTCACAAGGTTTTGGTCGGCCCAAAGCTATAGCAGAAGACACTTGCCCAGGATGCCACGCAGTGGGACTGAACCCGGAACCATGCACTTGGTAAACAAGCTACTTACCACACACCCACTCCTGCGCCTATGTAGCATCTAATCTAGAGAAAGAACGACTGCTCCGTTTATTAGCATCAGGAAGAACATCTCTATATATAAACGGCAGTTTGTCTGTGTGCGTGTCTGTGTGTCTGTTAGGTTGTACCCTCACCCTGACCACGGCTTTCAACCGATTCTGATGAAACTTGACACACACATAGCCCAATGTCATAATTCAAAACTAACGCAGCGAAAATTTTGAAAAGTTCCCCCAGTTCTGAAAAAAATCGATAAATTCGACATGGGGTCGAGAATCAGAAACACGAACCACAAACTGTCTAGGGGACGCAACTCCACCTTTTTTAAATCTCAAAAAAAAATTTACCATCATTTTTTCCCATTTTTTGGCTATAACTCTCTAAAAATGCTTTATAGTTATTTCCCTTACAAACCTGAGCAACGCCGGGCGATACTGCTAGTTCAGCTATAAATAATACTTAGAAAAACTGAACTTTTCATTGCTTATTTAATGTGAGGTCTTTGAATCATTGTCTTCACCTGAGCCCTATATGAATCATTGTCTTCACCTGAGCCCTATATGAATCATTGTCTTCACCTGAGCCCTATATGAATCCTTGTCTTCACCTGAGCCCTAAATGCAAATTATGTTTCCTTCATTCCTTTTCAGCACCTTTCAATAAAACAGGATGGCAACTGATTTGATTACGCAGAAAATTATGCAAATGAATCCTGACTATGTTAGCGAATTTTTAAAAAAGAATCCAAATAAAGTAAGCTACTCTCCATATCGTGTTTTCAAGCTTTATTATATGCAGTTATTTTATTTTTATCCTCAGGATTCAGGACTCCTGACTAATCACATAAATTTGTCCTTGACATTTCATTTCTTCCTTCACCTCCTTCCTCTTATCTTCATCATCATTACATTTTATAGATACTAAATTAAACCGCAAGGCGCGCCAGAGTTGATGGAATGTGAGTGTGAGAGAATCGTGGAATACTGGAATGCAGTATTGTGACAGGAAATATTCGATCCAAGAGATGAGAAACGGAAGGAGTCAATAGATGGGTGATAAATTTGTCAAGACGTTCTCAAGTTGAAGAGATTTACAGATGTCATGGTCAACACTGTGTCTTCTACAAAAGCTATCAAACATGAAGGCGTCGAGCTGGCAAAATCGTTAGCAGCTCGGGCGAAATGCTGAGAGCGATTCCGTCAGCCGTTACGTTCTGAGTTCAAATTCCGGCGAGGTCGACTTTGCCTTTCATCCTTTCGGGGTCGATTAAATAAGTACCAGTTACGCACTGGAGTCGATATAATCGACTTAATCCGTTTGTCTGTCCTTGTTTGTCCCCTCTGTATTTAGCCCCTTGTGAGTAGTAAAGAAATAGGTATTTCGTCTGCTGCTATGTTCTGAGTTTTAATTCCGCTGAGGTCGACTTTGCCTTTCATTTTTCGGGGTCGATTAAATAAGTACCAGTTACGCTCTGGGGTCGATATGTATGTATATATATACATATATATATATATATATATATATATATATATATATATATACATATATGCACACATACACGTGCGCGCACTATTTGTAGATATATATGCATATATATGTAGGTGCCCCTTTTTAAGCATAATTACAATATAAGCCTCACCTTTTTTACCATTTCTCCCGCACCATCATTACTCCTACTCTTTTTCTCTTTTACTCTTTTACTTGTTTCAGTCGTTTGACTGCGGCCATGCTGGAGCACCGCCTTTAATCGAGCAACTCGACCCCGGGACTTATTCTTTGTAAGCCCAGTACTTATTCTATCGGTCTTTTTTGCCGAACCGCTAAGCAACGGGGACATAAACACAGCAGCATCGGTTGTCAAGCAATGCTAGGGGGACAAACACAGACACACAAACACACACACACACATATATATATATATATACATATATACGAAGAGCTTCTTTCAGTTGGTAAACAAGCTACTTACCACACAGCCACTCCTTTGCCTATATACGACAGGCTTCTTTCAGTTTCCGTCTACCAAATCCACTCACAAGGCTTTGGTCGGCCTGAGGCTATAGTAGAAGACACTTGCCCATGGTGCCACGCAGTGGGACTGAACCCGGAACCATGTGGTTGGTAAACAAGCTACTTACCACACAGCCACACTTTTTCTTTTCACTTTGATTCACTTTTTCTCTTTCTGTTTTGTTTTTCTATTCTTGTACCGAGGCATTATTTGTAATATGTCTTCTTTCTTTTTCAGATCACTGTACCTGACAAATACGGTAACACACCCCTGCATGTGGCCTGTAGTGTTGGGCACACAAGCCTGGTGAAGAAGATGTTAATGCTTACACCTGACATTAATGTGGCAGATAAAGATCGTAACACTCCTCTCCATGTGGCCTGTCGGTGGGGACGCATCAGTGTTATTGAGCATCTCCTGGTAACTAAACCTGATGTCACTGCAGTGAATAGTTACGGGAACACACCTCTACATCTGGCCTGTATCAATGACCACAAAGACGCTGCTAAAATACTACTACAGTCCAATCCTAGAGTTCGTGTGGTGAAAACTAAAAGGAAAAGAACTTTAGATTTGCTGAATGGTGACGAAAGCATAGACATTGGTGAAAAACAATTACAATCCAAATCTAAAGATCCCAAGTTGAAAGAAAGTTGGAAAATATCTCGGAATCTGTTCTACAGGGATAAAAATACTGGAGATGATGAAGAGCCAACAGAGCCTCATGTCGACTTGGTGAATAAATACAAACACACACCTCTACATTTGGCGTGTATTAATGGAAGTACAGGCCTAATTAAACAGCTACTACTTTTTAAACCTGATATAAATATGGAGGATAAATATGGCTACACACCCCTGCACTGGCTTTGCTCTGGTGGACACACGGGTGTTGAAGTACTATTAATGTCTAAACCTGATGTAAATGTGGCAGATAAAGATGGTAATATACCTCTCCACCTGGCCTGTCGTGGTGGGTACACAGACACGGTGAAACAGCTACTGCACTCTGGTTCTGATATAAACCTAGTGAATAATGGTGGTAACTCACCTTTGCATCTGGCGTGTGGTCGAGGACACACAGACACGGTGAAGCAGCTACTGTTATCTAAACCCAATATAAACCTAATGAATAATGAAAGTAATACAGCTCTACATTTGGCCTGTGTTCGGGGACACACAGACATGGTGAAGCAGTTACTGTTATCTAAACCTAATATAAATTTAGGGAATAGTGATGGTAACACGCCTCTACATCTGGCCTGTGTTCGTGGACACACAGACATGGTGAAGCAGCTCCTACTGCTTGAGCCTGATGTAAATGTACTGAATAATGATGATAACACACCGCTACACCTGGCTTGTCCTGATGGACACACAGACATACTGAAACAGCTATTACTGTTTGAACTTGATGTAAATGTGGTGAATAAAGATGGTAACACACCGCTGCATCTGGCCTGTGGTCATGGACACACAAACATGGCTAAGCTCCTACTGTTCTCTAAGTCTGATGTTAATGTGGAAGATAAAGACGGCAACACGCCTCTACATCTGGCTTGTCGTGGTGGACACACAGACATGCTGAAACACCTACTACTGTTTGATCCTGATATGAATGTAGTGAATAAAGATGGTGACACGCCCCTACTTCTGCTCTGTGTTCACGGACAAATAGACATGGTAAAACAGTTTCTGCTGTTTAAACCAGATGTAAATGTAGCGAATAAAAATGGCAACACAACTCTACATCTGGCTTGTGGTCATGGACACGCAGATATCATGAAGCAGCTCCTACAATCCAAAGCTACTGTCAATGTGAAGAATAACGATGGTAACACACCACTTCTTCTAGCGTGCCGTGGGGGACATATAGACATGGTGAAACAGCTATTCTTGTTTGAATCTGATGTAAATATCGCGAATAAAGATGGTAACACACCGCTACATCTTGCATGTGATCGTGGACACACGGATATCTTGAAGGAGCTCCTACTAAATAAAGCTGCTGTCAATATCGCGAATAAAGATGGTAACACACCGCTACATCTTGCATGTGATCGTGGACACACGGATATCTTGAAGGAGCTCCTACTAAATAAAGCTGCTGTCAATATGGCAAATAAAGATGGTAACACACCACTTCATTTGGCCTGTGTTCATGGACTTACAGACATGGTGAAGCAACTACTAACCTCTAAAGCTGATGTAAGTGTTGTGGATAAAGAAGGTAACACACCTTTACATCTGGCCTGTCTTGGTGGACACACAGACATGGTGAAGCAGTTAATGCTCTCTGAATCTGATGTAAGTGCAAGGGATAAAGATGGTAACACGCCCTTACATCTAGCCTGTGCTCAGGGACACACGGACATGGTGAAGCAGCTACTGCACTCTAACGCTGATACAGATGCGGTGAATAAAGATGGTAAGACACCGCTATATCTGGCTAATAGTAACGGAGACATAGATGTGGTGAAGCAGCTCCTGCTATACAAACGGAAGTAAACGTGGCGAATAAAGATTGTGTCACACAAATATATATATCCGGCATGAGTTGAGAAGGCACAGACGGTGTGAAAGTGCTCTTGTTGTCTAAAGCTGGAGTCAATGTCGTGGATAACAATATTTGTTTCTTTCTTTACTACCCACAAGAACTAAACACAGAGGGGACAAACAAGGACAGACAAACGGATTAAGTCGATTACATCGACCCCCAGTGCGTAACTGGTATGTAATTTATCGACCCCGAAAGGATGAAAGGCAAAGTCGACCTTGGCGGAATTTGAACTCAGAATGTAACGGCATACAAAATACCTATTTCTTTATTACCCACAAGGGGCTAAATACAGAGGGGACAAACAAGGACAGACAAACGGATTAAGTCAATTACATCGACCTCAGTGCGTAACTGGTACTTAATTTATCGACGCCGAAAGGATGAAAGGCAAAGTCGACCTCGGCGGAATTTGAACTCAGAACGTAACGGTAGACGAAATACGGCTACGCATTTCGCCCGTCGTGCCAACGATTCTGCCAGCTCGCCGTGGATAACAATGTTACCACATCTCTGCATTTCCTATTCTACTGTAATTCAGCAATAATCTAAAATATCCAAATCATTTTCATTCATCTTTTCAATGGGGTTTTATTGAGCCTGATGTAAATGTACTGAATAATGATGATAACACACCGCTACACCTCGCTTGTCCTGATGGACACACAGACATACTGAAACAGCTATTACTGTTTGAACTTGATGTGAATGTGGTGAATAAAGATGGTAACACACTGCTGCATCTGGCCTGTGGTCATGGACACACAAACATGGCTAAGCACCTACTGTTCTCTAAGTCTGATGTTAATGTGGAAGATAAAGACGGCAACACGCCTCTACATCTGCACAATCCCACCATGGGTTGTTTTGAGACTTTCTTTTACAGCATGTTGTTGTCATTTGAGTAGATTTTTTACTTCATCTCACCCATTACCTCAATATTATGTGGAGGCACATGGCCTAGTGGTTAGAGCAGTGGACTCGCGGTCGAGGGATCGCAGGTTCGAAACTCAGACCGGGCGATGTGTGTGTTTATGAGCGAAACACCTAAGCTCCACGCGGCACCGACAGAAGGTAATGGCGAAACTTCTGCTGACTCTTCCGCCACAACTTTCTCTCGCTCTTTCCTCCTGCATCTTGCAGCTCACCTGCGACGGACCGGCATCTCGTCCAGGTGGGGAACCTATACGCCAAGGAAACCGGGAAACCGGCCCTTATGAGCCAGGCATGGCTCGAAAAGGAACAAACAAAAACAAATTACCTCAATATTATGGGTTCGAATTCTTTCCCTTCATTCAGTTCATGTAAAACACTACATTTCGCGTAAAATACCCCTTTCTTTGATCCTTGTAGTAAATACAGAATGATTACGATACGATTTTTAGTTTTGTCTCTTTATGTTGCAAGTTCAAATCCTACCAGAATCTATTGTTACTCTGGGATCAGTAAGATGTGCACTAGTAATGTCCCAGGACCAATGTTGTCTGTCATAGCCTCGGATTAACCCAAAACATTTAAAGTGAAATTGTGGAGAAGCATATTAGATGGATTGCACTCGAAAGGGACAGATTCGTCACATATTGCATCAGGATATAGATGTCTGTGGAATACTCAACCATTAAAATTGATTAAGGAACCATTACATCAAATTAATTAATTATGTACATGTACAAATTAATTAATTAATTATGTACATGTAAACATTTATTGTTTACAAATATAGTTTTTATATGAAAATGTTAGTTATTGATTTATGGACGAGTTCATTTCTGTAGATATTACTGAACACTTTTGATAATTAATGAGTTGTTAATTAAAGGATTAATGAGATAATAAAATGTGAATCTAACCATGATAAATATTCTGAAATGTTGACATTTAAAAAATTTACTGTAGATACAGTGAGATATATTTGAATATCTTAGACAGAAATCTATATTTAAGAGGAAAAATGGTTCACAACATATATGTGTAAGTTAATACATGATCACACACACATTTCTATTTAAACCATTTTAACCATTTCGTAACATTTTTTTACTAGTTTTAAAAAATACCTCTGTATGTAGGAGTGGCTGTGTGGTAAGTAGCTTGCTTACCAACCACATGGTTCCGGGTTCAGTCCCATTGTGTGGCATCTTGGGCAAGAGTCTTCTGCTATAGCCTCGGGCCGACCAATGCCTTGTGAGTGGATTTGGTAGACGGAAACTGAAAGAAGCCCGTCGTATATATGTATATATATGTATGTGTATGTTTGTCCCCCTAGCATTGCTTGAGAACCGATGCTGGTGTGTTTACATCCCCATCATTTAGCGGTTCGGCAAAAGAGACCGATAGAATAAGTACTGGGCTTACAAAGAATAAGTCCTGGGGTCGATTTGCTCGACTAAAGGCGGTGCTCCAGCATGGCTGCAGTCAAATTACTGAAACAAGTAAAAGAGAGAGAGTATGTTAAATAATTTTGCAAGTAATTAAGAATTTGGAGTGATTTAGTAAAATGACTTTACAAAGGGTTCTTACATCTAATTAAGATGGAAACTTCAAATTTAAATTTGAATTAAAATAATTAAAAACAGATTACATAAGATAGAACAAAATACATAGTGACGTATATTTGCCATTTAAACATGGCTAACCCCTAAGGGTTGATGCTACTGTAGTTTGTAGCCCCAGGAGGACACCTCCTCCAGCTGGCTATAGACACACCTTCTGTGCCCTATCAGTAATTCCCGTCTTCAACTTATGATATACATGGACTTGAGTTTCTGAGTATTGATTCGTCATCGGCATGTGACAATCACAGTTGTCGATGAAAAGTAGGTTCCCTTCACAAATACCTATCCTTTTTCCAGTATTGTACAGACACTGATATCGAAAAAGTGTAAACAAGCAATAATAAATCTCAGAGCGAGTTATAAACAGTAGCTACAACACATCGTGATGTATATTCGCCATTTAAATATGGCTAACCCCTAAGGGTGGCTGCTACTGTAGTTTGTAGCCCCAGGAGGACACCTCCTCCGGCTGGCTATAGACAGTCTTCAATAAATTTGGTAGAGAAAGCATTGTTGAATTCTTTTCTAGATAATATTTCTCAACTGTAATTATCTTGTGAGTTTTCTGTTTCTGATATCTTTAATAAAATGTACAGACATAGAATTCTATATTTACCATTTCAGGTGGGCCCCAAGTTAATACCTATTTCTTTACTACCCACAAGGGGCTAAACACAGAGAGGACAGACACACAGATTAAGTCGATTATATCGACCCCGGTGCGGAACTGGTACTTATTTAATCGACCCCGAAAGGATGAAAGGCAAAGTCGACCTCGGCGGAATTTGAACTCAGAACGTAACGGCTGACGGAATCTCTCTCAGCATTTCGCCCGGAAAAAACAGTCGGCAGAGAATAAGAAAAATGTGGATAATGTTGAGAAAAGGTTAGGTAGGGTGGGGAAAAGTCAAAGCTACTTGAACTTCTCAAAGGATAACCATTGATTGTTAATTACTATATCTGGTTGTTGCACTGTCTTCCCCAATCAAGATTCAGGGCCTGAATGACCCTCTTCCAGCATCTCTAGCATAGAACATTCATGGGTAGGATGGTGGTCTACTTAACATCTGGTACACCTTTTATTATCAATATCCATATTCAGCAAGACTGGAGAATGAAGATGAGTTATACCTATTTCTTTACTACCCACAAGGGGTTAAACACAGAGGGGACAAACAAGGACAGACAAACGGATTAAGTCGATTACATCGACCCCAGTGAGTAACTGGTACTTATTTAATTGACTCCGAAAGGATGAAAGGCAAAGTCGACCTCGGCGGAATTTGAACTCAGAACATAGCAGCAGACGAAATACCTATTTCTTTACTGCCCACAAGAGCCTAAACACAGAGGGGACAAACAAGGACAGACAAACGGATTAAGTCGATTACATCGACCCCAGTGCGTAACTGGTACTTAATTTATCGACCCTGAAGGGATGAAAGGCAAAGTCGACCTCGGCGGAATTTGAACTCGGAACGTAACGACAGACGAAATACTTATTTCTTTACTACCCACAAGGGGCTAAACACAGAGGGGACAAACAAGGACAGACAAACGGATTAAGTCGATTATATCGACCCCAGTGCGTAAATGGTACTTATTTAATCGACCCCGAAAGCACAAAAGGCAAAGTCGACCTCGCCGGAATTTGAACTCAGAACGTAGTGGCTGATGAAATACTGCTAAGCATTTCGCCAGGCGTGCTAACGTTTCTGCGAGTTCGCCGACTTAGGTGAAGATGACTTCAACAGAATTTGAACTCAGAAAATGAAGACAGACGAAAAGCCACGAAGCATTTAGTCCAACTTGCTAACGATTCTGCCAGCTCACCCCAAGTTAATACCATAGATTCATCTCTGGTGTCCAAGTACCAGCAGCTCAAAGAACAACCACATACTCTCTCTTTTACTCTTTTACTTGTTTCAGTCATTTGACTGCGGCCATGCTGGAGCACCGCCTTTAGTCGAGCGAATCGACCCCGGGACTTATTCTTTGTAAGCCCGGTACTTATTCTATCGGTCTCTTTTGCCGAACCGCTAAGTGACGGGGACGTAAACACACCAGCATCGGTTGTCAAGCGATGTTGCGGGGACAAACACAGACACACATATATATATATATTTTATTTATTTTATAGAAGGAGCTTCTACAGGACTAGAACTGTTTCATTCAAAAGAAATCATCATATATATATACGACAGGCTTCTTTCAGTTTCTGTCTACCAAATCCACTCACAAGGCATTGGTCGGCCCGGGGCTATAGCAGAAGACACTTGCCCAAGATGCCACGCAGTGGGACTGAATTCGGAACAATGTGGTTGGTTAGCAAGCTCACACAGCCACATGGAATTACATTGAAACATCGTGCTTGAATGTAGCAATACCACTTGTAAAGAATGTGGAGAACAACTTCAGCAGTGATCAGCCATTAACTCCTATATTCTGACTTCGGAGTTAATGTCTTTCGGCTTTATCTCTCACGTTCAACCTGAGCACTACCCCTCTCTTTTCTCTTTCACTTGTTTCAGTCATTTGACTGCGGCCATGCTGGAGCACCGCCTTTAATCGAGCAACTCAACCCCGGGACTTATTCTTTGTAAGCCTAGTACTTATTCTATCGGTCTCTTTTGCCGAACCGCTAAGTGATGGCGACGTAAACACACCAGCATCAGTTGTCAAGCAATGCTAGGGGGACAAACACAGACACACAAACACACACACGCATATATACAAATATACGATGGGCTTCTTTCCGTTTCCATCTACCAAATCCACTCACAAGGCATTGGTCATCCTGGGGCTATAGTAGAAGACACTTACCCAAGGTGCCACGCAGTGAGACTGAACCCAGAACCATGTGGTTGGTAAACAAGCTACTTACCACACAGCCACTCCTACACCTGATTTGATGACATTCTTTCCACTTTTGTAGTTGCATTTACTTAAAATGTTATTTAAAACTGTTTTCAAAGTTATACAAAGCTCCTTACACGGAGCTTGATATAACTTGATATAGGTACCTGATTCCAGGTCCAGGGTCACAGCAAGGAAATCTACCATTTTCAGGCCTTCTCTTTCTTTAATCTTCCTACTTTCCCTCCTCGTTTATCTCCTTGTACCTTGTCTATGTTCTTTTGATTTCCTCTTTCTTCCCCTAATTCTTTTATCCCTCCGCCCCTTATCTCTCTCCTCTCCTTTCACATAACCAGTGTTTGTCCAAGCATGAACTTTCTTACATTTACTTTTGTGGCTGTGGGACCACTGGTCACTCTATGACTGGACATTAACCTAATGTTGGGAGGCCCCTGGGAGCCCCACTATGTTGATTGCCTTCTTGTTTTAGCTGAATAAATAATGGCATGAGAAAAGAAATTTCAGGTATGGAAGCAAGAACTGCAATTTGTGGAACTTATATTTCATGGAACAAAGACTATAGTCTTAATAAGTTTGAAAGCAAACAAATCCTTTCAGGGAAATGGCCCTGCTTGACATGTGGAAAAGGCAAAAGTAGAAACTCCATCAGGTGTACCTCATGCAAGCTATGTACACATAAGAGGTGCTGCAATGTTAGAGGAATGTCAACATGGAAAATAGTCTTTGTGTGTGGTAGATGTACACGTGCAATAAACACAAGAAATGTACAGAAAATAGATGATGTGAAATGCATTTTACTTAGAAAGTGATGAGAACAGAATTCAGGAATCTGAGGCACACAGACTCTAGATTCAGTAAATTTTGGGCAATCGTTTTAGACAAATATTTCACAAGAATATCATTTCTCTGCTGCGTGAATGTATCTATGAGAGGTCAAACTGCCTTGAGAAAAAAATGATTTACACAGATATATCACAGGGATATGGATTGTCTCTTGTATGAGTGGCTTCATGCTGAGATAATTTCCTTTTATGAGAGAATGCCATACCACAGATATTACATTGATATTGCTTCTCTCTTGTATGAATGGATTTGTGAGAGGTTAAAGAACTTAGCTGAGAGAATGATTTACCACAAATACCACACTGTTATGGCTTCTCATTAATATGTGTAAGTTCATGAGTAATTAAATGACCTCTTCTTACAAAGGATTTATCACAAATATCACAATGATATGGTTTATCTCCTGTATGAATGGATTTGTGTCTAGTAAGGTTAGATTTTTTAGAGAATGATTTACCACATATACCACACTGATATGGCCCCTCATTAGTATGGGTAACTTCATGAGAAGTTAAATCACTTCTTCCTACAAAGGATTTATCACAAATATTGCAGTGATATGGTTTATCTCCTGTATGAATTGATTTGTGATAAGTAAGAATACTCTTACGAGAGAATGATTTACCACAAATATCACAATGATATGGTTTCTCTCCTGTATGAATGGATTTGTGTCTAGTAAGGTTAGATTTTTTAGAGAATGATTTACCACAAATATCACACTGATATGGCCTCTCATTAGTATGGGTAACTTCATGAGAAGTTAAGTCACTTCTTCCTACAAAGGATTTATCACAGATATTACAGTGATATGGCTTATCTCCTGTATGAATTGATTTGTGATAAGTAAGAATACTCTTACGAGAGAATGATTTACCACAAATATCACAAGAATATGGTTTCTCTCCTGTATGAGTGTATTTGTGAGTGGTAAGGTTACCTTTTAGAGAGAATGATTTACCACATATATCGCACTGATATGGCCTCTTGTTAGTATGTGTAAGTTTATGAGCAGTTAAATTACTTCTTACTACGAAGGATTTATCACAGATATCACATTGATATGGTTTCTCTCCTGTATGAATGGATTTGTGTCTAGTAAGGTTAGATTTTTTAGAGAATGATTTACCACAAATATCACACTGATATGGCCTCTCATTAGTATGGGTAACTTCATGAGAAGTTAAGTCACTTCTTCCTACAAAGGATTTATCACAGATATTACAGTGATATGGTTTCTCTCCTGTATGAGTGTATTTATGGTCAGTAAGGCTACTCCTATGAGAGAATGATTTACCACAAATATCACAAGAATATGGTTTCTCTCCTGTATGAGTGTATTTGTGAGTGGTAAGGTTACCTTTTAGAGAGAATGATTTACCACATATATCGCACTGATATGGCCTCTCATTAGTATGTGTAAGTTTATGAGCAGTTAAATTACTTCTTACTGCGAAGGATTTATCACAGATATCACACTGATATGGTTTCTCTCCTGTATGAATGGATTTGTGATGAGTAAGGTGACTTTTTTGAGAGAATGATTTACCACAAATATCACAAGAATATGGTTTATCTCCTGTATGAATGGATTTGTGATAAGTAAGGCCACGCCTCTGAGAGAATGTTTTACCACAAATATCACACTGATATGGCCTCTCATTAGTATGTGTAAGTTTATGAGAAGTTAAGTCACTTCTTCCTACAAAGGATTTATCACAGATATTACAGTGATATGGTTTATCTCCTGTATGAATTGATTTGTGATAAGTAAGGCTATTCTTATGAGAGAATGATTTACCACAAATATCACAAGAATATGGTTTCTCTCCAGTATGAATGTATTTGTGATAACTTAAGCCACTCCTATGAGAGAATGATTTACCACAGATATCACAATGATATGGTTTCTCTCCTGTATGAGTGTATTTGTGAGAAGTAAGACTACTTTTCTGCATAAAAGACTTTCCACATATCTCACAGCGATATTTCTTTCCTCCTGCATGGATACGTTTGTGAGCAGCGAGATTTCCCTTACTAGATAAAGACTTTTTACAGATATCACATTGGTGTGATAATTTTTCTCTTTCTTTTGGCATCTCTTCAGGATTCATTATTGTTCTCCAGTACACAAGCACAAAATGTATTTTTTTGTTTCTTCTTTATATATTTCTTGGTTGATTCAAAAAGTTCTACAGCTATAATTACAGCTGATCTGATCTTTGTGAATATCTGAAGCTAATACAAACACATTTGCAGATTTTTCCAAGTTCAAGCAGAAGGTCCGATACTTTTGTAAATATTCCTGGCAATGGAATAAAGCAAATGTTGCTATTAATTCAGAAGAAATATTTTCAGTTATTTACCAGAGATTTGTTATAGAAACAGGGTTATATATATTATTTATAATATCTTCCATTAGTCTTCAAGTGATGATCAATATTCATGATGGATCTGATGTAAAAACTCCTTTATACCACAAACATTTCATATTCTGAAATGACACAGAAACAGTAGAAGATATAGGAAAGACTTAAAAAGCAGAGATTCAACAATAGAAAATATAACTATATTTTCATAATCATAAACTGTGGATATAAACTTTTACCCCAATAATTAGTCTTTAAAATTTATTTTGTTATTAAAATTATATGATACAACCTTGTGTAATGTCCACATATGCACAGCCTTCAGCTCGTCCACCTTCAAGTATTATGTAAAATGCTAAACTACAAAATACTGGCCAATAACATTCTACTGTCTTAGGAAACATAAGTCACTGTTGTTTAGCCCTAGGTCACACCCGACTGAGCAGATCTATTTAGGAAATTAGTGTTCATGAGTGTCATGACCTTTAGAACAGATCAAACATAAACATCACTATAATTTAGTCACTAACTCACCACACACACACACATCTTATATACACACGCTGACATAGAACCAACATTGAACCATTTATTCGCAATATTACCGAATCTGGAACTTAACTATGGTCTGTCTATAGCACTTATTCAGCATTACCTGACACCTTTGGGTCTCAATAACACCATTATCTTTTATAACCTCAACTTCTCGCTATATATATATATATATATATATACTGGGCTGCCCCTGTGAGACCCTCTATGCTGTTCATCTTACAGCTGAATCAATACCAGCAAGAGAAAAGAAATTTCAGGTGTGTAAACAGGGTCTGCAATTAGTGGGCCTTAGAGTTAATTTAGCAGAGACCAAAGTCTTAATTAGTTAGTAAGCAGACAAATCCTACAGGGAAATGGCCCTGCTTGAAATATGGAAAAGGAATATGAAGAAACTCGATAAGGTGTATCCAGTGCAAGATATGGATACATAAGATATGCAGCAATATTAGAGGAACGTCAACACGAAAAATAGTAGATGTACATGTGCAATAAATACAAGAAAATAGATGCTGTCAAATGTGGAGTGGAGAGCGAGTGCTAACTTAGAAATAGTTGGTAGAATGTAACAAGTTAGGGAGCAAAAGACTTGCTTAAGTGGGGTTTTGTCTCTGAAGACCTTATTTTGAGAATTTCCTACCATTGTTATATTTTAACATTTTCTCAGTGACTAGGAAATATATTTTCCACACATTCACTCTCACATGGTTACCATCTACTCAATGGCTCCATCGCATATTCACTAGATAACCACCATCATTAGCATTTAATGAACAAACTTATCCCTTCGTTTATCTCTCATCACTGTATCTTAGCATCTAACACCAAGTATTTTCTATATTAAATAATATCAACAAATTATATAACTTCAAAACAAACATTTATTGTAGATCAGTTTGGAGAAATGTGTAACTTTTATCATACATTGATCGAGTGTGAATTCTATGCTGTATCAGCAATTGTATAGGCTCATAAGGGACACGTTTGGATAGGGTTGCCAGATTAGAAAACCATATATACGGGACACTTTTAAAATATATATAAATATAAATTTATAAATGCCTACACACCCAATATATTATATAAAAGCAGAGAGATAAGTTAAAAACATAAAGCAAGTATTTTAATGGGTTCTGAGGTCAAAATTATTTAATACAAGCTAAAAAAAAATTGGTGCAGCATCATTCATTTTTCTCAAGCAGAGATAAATAAATACCTGGCCAGGTACAGGTGTAGATAGTCTGAACGAATACCCGGCTATTAAAAATCGCCTTAAATGTTCCATGTTTTTTGTGTGTATGTGTGCATGTATGCTGTCAACAAAGTTTTCTTTGTGGTTTATCATGTAATGCCGAGAACCCAATGTTTGTATATCTTTCTAAGCCGTCCAAGAATCACTGTACATAACTGAGCCAGGTTTGATGTATTTTTCAATTGGTGGAAGCAATGTCGCTTTGTCACGCTTCTGACCAGTCACAGGAACAACAAAGCAACGTTTTCTAATCCACTCAATTCCAGCGAACAACCAAACATATGGGACACTTTAATTAGAATATACAATCTATAAATGGAATTAATTGATTATATGTATGAGAGCAATCAAGACGATTGCAACGGGAAAAAAGAAAGAAAAACGCGGGAAACGAGATGGAGAAGTGTATATATATATATATATATATATATAGCAACGATTTGCCTCACCACATATATATGTATATATACACATGCATACATTGGTACAGGACATAAAAAAAAACGTTGAACACAATGAAAAACGAAAACAAAAACATAGAAACGAGACATACAACATAAAGAATATTCCCCTTCTTTAGTGGTCCCTGTTTCATATATATATATATATATATATATATATATATATATAATAATATAGGGTGAAATTAATTAATTTGAAATAATCATTAATTTCACCAAGTAGATTTCGGCATGTAAAAGCCCCATTCAAGGAAGGTTTAAGTAATACTAAGTAATTAAGGGTTTAGCAACGATTTGCCTCACCACACACCGAATTTAGAAATAGCAGTCAAAAGAGTTTTGGCTATTCTTTCTACTTAAAAGGGAGATCCCAGTAAAACCACAGCAAAACTCTTTTGACTGCTATTTCTAAATTCGGTGTGTGGTGAGGCAAATCGTTGCTAAACCCTTAATTACTTAGTATTACTTAAACCTTCCTTGAATGGGGCTTTTACATGCCGAAATCTACTTGGTGAAATTAATGATTATTTCAAATTAATTAATTTCACCCTATATTTTTATATATATATATATATATATATATATATATATATATATATATATATGTATATATATATATATATATATATATGTATATATATATATATGAAACAGGGACCACTAAAGAAGGGGAATATTCTTTATGTTGTATGTCTCGTTTCTATGTTTTTGTTTTCGTTTTTCATTGTGTTCAACGTTTTTTTTTTTATGTCCTGTACCAATGTATGCATGTGTATATATACATATATATGTAGGTATGTATATATAGGTATGTATATATCCATATATTTATATTATAATATATATATATATATCATATCATATACCATATCATATATCATATCATATACCATATCATATACCATATCATATATCATATCATATCTTACCTGTTATTGCAATTATAAAGGAATCTTTTCAATTAAAAATCATTAATTGCGCCAAATTCATTTCCCGACAACGGAAACGGAAGCAAAACCTGAATTTCCCTCTCCAACAAATAAAACCACAAAACTCAGTAGCGGTTGCTATGGTGATCGTGGTCGCGGTGGATGAAAATCTTAAACCCGTTTAACAACTTAAAAGAAAATTCCTCAATAAATGACGTCAAATGTATTTACTTATTCGTTTCGCTTCCAAGGGACACCCGTGCCTAGTTTTGTATCTTCCCCGGATTGTTTTGGTTTCGTCAGAAATCCAGCTCGATTTTCTCCCTCTTACGGTTTCATTTGTAGTGATGCTACTGTGTAGGGTTCGGCGCGCATGCGCAGAATGGGACTACTTCCGGGTGGCCACCGGAAGTCTTCCCCATGCGCATGTGCGGGAAAACATCTCTCGAGCCCGCGAACCTCAAATCTCTCTCTTCGGCTCAAGACGGCACTGCGATCGGTCACGGTTTTCCTGGCTCTGACAGCCACACACCAGCTTCAACCAACTCCAACCAACCTCAACGACCAACACCACCAATATATCAGAGGCTGTCTATTCCCCCATCAGACAACGTACAACCATGAATCAATAAACCAAGTTGTCTGTTCACCTTTAACCTGAGTTTCGTCTGTTTGTTTTCTACAAGAATTTTTGTATGTGACTAGAAAGGATCTCGACACCCTGCCAGTGCTTCGATGATAGATCCTTTCACGTTACACATTCATTCGTTACAGAACTGCGATCTACTGGCATTCCGTCGGTCATAATAATAATAATAATGATAATGAAATTATTGTATACAGTGCTCAGGTGCACCACAACTTGTCAAACGTGCGTATAAAGCATATGCAGTAATGTACAAATGTCTGGGAAGCGAACAATGTATGAGTCAGATACATGCTTACGTGTGTGTATGGAGGGGAGAAAATTATTAACCATCTTACAAACAATAACTCTGAGCACCTTTTCAAACTCCACCCGTCTAACACCCGTGAACATGTTTACAAAGTCAGAAAACAGAACAGCTCCTTCCATGACTTTCGGAAACATTTTTTTCACGCTGAGAGTTGCTGAAGCATGGAACAAACTGCCAGCATCAGTTGTTAGTTGTCGGAGCACTGCATCCTTCAAAACTTCCATCCTTTCTGAGATTCGCCAACACTACACCTGATCTTTCTCCCCTCCATACACACACAAGCATGTATCTGACTCATACATTGTTCGCTTCCCAGACATTTGTACATTACTGCTTATGCTTTATACACACTTTTAACAAATTGTGGTGCACCTGAGACCGTATGCAATAATTTCATTATTATTATTATTATTATTATTACTTGGGAAATATTCCGTTTGCTGTATAGAAACGGGCAAGTGTCTTGTTCCAGTGAAAGCTATTGATATCTCTTCATGACAGACAGACAGACAAATGTGTGTGAAAAAGCCACTAATGGTAATAAGATATTTGAAACAGAAGGGCAGCTGTTTTCCATGCTAGCATGGCAAACTATATGTATGTATATATCATCATCATCATCATCATCATTTAGCGTCCGCTTTCCATGCTAGCATGGGTTGGACGGTTCAGCTGGGGTCTGTGAAGCCAGAAGGCTGCATCAGGCCCAGTCTGATCTGGCAGTGTTTCTACGGCTGGATGCCTTTCCTAACGCCAACCACTCCGTGAGTGTAGTGGGTGCTTTTTACGTGCCAGACGGAGCTGGAAAACGGCGACGGACAGATGGTGCTTTTTATGTGCCACTGGCATGGGGACCAGGCGAGGCTGGCAACGGCCACAAACGGATAGTGCTACGTGCCACCGGCATGGGGGCCAGGCGAAGCTGGCAACGGCCATCAACGGATGGTGCATTTTACGTTCCCCCGGCAAGGAGGCCAGTCGGGGCGGCGCTGGCAACGGCCACAATCGGATGGTTCGCTTACTTGTCACCGGCACTGGTATCACAGCTGCAATTTCCATTGATGTTGATTATATATATATAATAATAATATTAGGGAGTAAATCCAAACTTACAGGGAAAAATTAGATTTAGGATTAAATCTAATTTTATAGTATAAATATATATATATAATAAATTAGAGATAAAATCACTATTAGGCAAATCAAACAGTGAAAATCATAAACCAATACATGAAAATTTATAAGTATAAATTATTAATTTAAATATTTTTAAAAATTTTACTTTAAATTTAAATAATTTGAATTTTGAATTTCATATTTAATATATTTTTTATTAATTAAATTTATTTCTATGTTTTGGTTTATGATTTTCACTGTTTGATTTGCCTAATTGTGGTTTTATCTCTAATTTAATATATATATATATATATATATATATGGAATTTAACATAAAATATAAATTACTAAGTAGACAAGAACACAAGGAGACGACACAAAAAAAGTATATATATATGTATATATATACATATATATATATATGTGTGTGTGTATATATATATATATGTATATATATACATATATATATATATACATATATATATATATACATATACATATATATATATATATATACATATATATATATATATATATATATATATATATATATATATATATATATACATATATATATGTGTGTGTGTGTGTATATATACATACATACTAGCAAACGCACCCGTCCTTTGCATGGTTTAAGTTGCTTTTGTGGTATTTTTTTCACCAAATAATTGAACTACCGAGAAGATTTATGTGTAGCATGGTAATCTGTTTCCGATTAACCTAGGAACGGATTAAGTATTAAGCATTTTATTGTTATCGCCCCTTCATCATATTTCGAAAAGTCCCCTTGAATCGATAAAAAATCACTCTTTTTGCCATAGCGACCACATCTGTATAGCTTGCGAATTTTAACCATCGCGGGTCACATCCTCACCATGCATTTAGTATCCCTGCCAATTTTCAGCTCGATCCTAGCCTCAGTTTGGCCGCCATTAAACGTCAAAGCAAAATGTGCATACAATTTTCGTCCAAGGACCGTTTTATAGATATAGAAAAATTATATATACACATCGATCAACATCAATAGAAATTGCAGCTGTGATACCAGTGCCCGGTGGCACATAAGAGAACCATCCGAACGTGGCCGTTGCCAGCTCCGCCCCAATTGGCCTCGTGCCGGTGGCACGTAAAAAGCACCATCCGATCATGGCCGTTGCTAGCCTCGCCTGGCACGTAAAAAGCACCCACTACACTCACAGAGTGGTTGGCGTTAGGAAGGGCATCCAGCCGTAGAAACATTGCCAGATCAGACTGGGCCTGGTGCAGCCTTCTGGCTTCCCAGACCCCTGTTGAACCGTCCAACCCATGCTAGCATGGAAAGTGGACGCTAAACAATGATGATGATGATGATACACACACAGTAAGCAAGGAGGGATAGTCAATTCAGGTGTTTGCCACAAGAAACACTCAATGGTCAGTGGCTATTTGACATAAACCTTCTCGATAGTTCAATTATTTGGTGAAAAAAATACCACAAAAGCAACTTAAACCGTGCAAAGGACAGGTGCATTTGCTAGTATGTATATATATACACACACACACACACACACATATATATATATATATCATCATCATCATCATCATCATCGTTTATATATATATATATATATATATATATATTAGAGATAAAGCCACTATTAGGCAAATCAAACAGTGAAAATCATAAATCAATACATAGAAATAAAATTAATTAATACAAAATATATAAAATATAAAATTCAAAATTCAAATTATTTAAATTTAAAGTAAAATTTTTTTTAATATTTAAATTAATAGTTTATACTTATAAATTTCTATGTTTTGGTTTATGTTTTTCACTGTTTGATTTGCCTAATAGTGGTTTTATCTCTAATTTAATATATATATATTTATACTATAAAATTAGATTTAATCCTAAATCTAATAAAGAATCTCGTGGAAACTCGGGTTTCAAACAAACAGAAAATCTGTAAAACTTTCTACCATTTGTAGAGTATAAGTGAATGGAAAATAGAATAAAACATTGCCTTGGAGAAGAGTTGAATACTGGACTGGAAGCATTCCGTCGGTTACGACGAGGGTTCCGGTTGATCCGAATCAACGGAACAGCCTGCTCGTGAAATTAACGTGCAAGTGGCTGAGCACTCCACAGACACGTGTACCCTTAACGTAGTTCTCAGGGATATTCAGCGTGACACAGAGAGTGACAAGGCCGGCCCCTTGAAATGGATGGAAGCACTCCATCGGTTACGACGACGAGGGTTCCGGTTGATCCGAATCAACGGAACAGCCTGCTCGTGAAATTGACGTGCAAGTGGCTGAGCACTCCACAGACACGTGTACCCTTAACATAGTTCTCGGGGATATTCAGCGTGACACAGAGAGTGACAAGGCCAGCCCTTTGAAATACAGGTACAACAGAAACAGGAAATAAGAGTGAGAGAAAGTTGTGGTGAAAGAGTACAGCAGGGATCACCACCATCCCCTGCCGGAGCCTCGGGTGGAAGCACTCAGTCGGTTACGACGATGAGGGTTCCGGTTGATCCGAATCAACGGAACAGCCTGCTCGTGAAATTAACGTGCAAGTGGCTGAGCACTCCACAGACACGTGTACCTTTAACATAGTTCTCGGGGATATTCAGCGTGACAAAGACAGTGACAAGGCCGGCCCTTTGAAATACAGGTACAACAGAAACAGGAAGTAAGAGTGAGAGAAAATTGTGGTGAAAGAGTACAGCAGTGATCACCACCATCCCCTACCGGAGCCTCGTGGAGCTTTAGGTGTTTTTGCTCAATAAACACTCACTTACAATTATACTCATTTAGTATCATCAATATCATCAGTTGGCTTCCATGTTCCATGCTAGCATGGATTGGATAGTTTGACAGGATCCAATGGGCCCAAAGACTGCGTGTCACTCCAGGGTCTACTTTGCCTTTGTTTCTGTACATCGTTGCTCTCCCTAATGTTAACAACTCTACACAGTGTGCAGTGGAGGCGCAATGGCCCAGTGGTTAGGGCAGCGGACTCGCGGTCATAGGATCGCGGTTTCGATACCATTTGTAGAGTATAAATGAATGAAAAATGGAATAAAACATTGCCTTGGAGAAGAGTTGAATACTATCAACATGCTAGGCCATCATAAGACTGGTTTTATCGAAAACGATAAACACATTGAGTGCAGTTTGTATGCTAACAAAGAAGATATGCTTATACAGATAGACAGATGAGGCTACACTTATTTATAGATGCTCACACACGTCTAATGATGCATATGCATAGACACACAATCCTCAAACACTCACCTGATACATAAATGGATGGAAGCATTCCGTCGGTTCCGACGACGAGGGTTCCGGTTGATCCGAATCAACGGAACAGCCTGCTCATGAAATTAACGTGTAAGTGGCTGAGCACTCCACAGACACGTGTACCCTTAACGTAGTTCTCGGGGATATTCAGCGTGACACAGAGAGTGACAAGGCCGGCCCCTTTGAAATACAGGTACAACAGAAACAGGAAGAAAGAGTGAGAGAAAGTTGTGGTGAAAGAGTACAGCAGGGATCACCACCATCCCCTGCCGGAGCCTCGTGGAGCCTTAGGTGTTTTCGCTCAATAAACACTCACAACGAAACCGCGAGTCTGCTGCCCTAACCACTGGGCCATTGCGCCTCCACTATGCATGAATATACTCATACACACATACATACACATAGATATATAAACATACTTTTCAAGGCGGTGATCTGGCAGAAGCGTTAGCACGCCGGGCGAAATGCTCAGTGGTATTTCGTCTGCCTTTACGTTCGGAGTTCAAATTCCACCGAGGTCGACTTTGCCTTTCATCCTTTCGGGGTCGATTAAATAACCACTGGTTCGATATAATCGACTTAATCCGTGTGTCTGTCCTTGTTTGTCCCCTCCGTATTTAGCCCCTTGTGGGTAGTAAAGAAATAGGTATTTCGTCTGCTGTTACGTTCTGAGTTCAAATTCCGCTCAGGTCGACTTTGCCTTTCATCCTTTCGGGGTCGATAAATTAAGTACCGGTTACGCACTGGGATCGATATAATCGACTTAATCCGTGTGTCTGTCCTTGTTTGTCCCCTCTATGTTTAGCCCCTTGTGGGTAGTAAAGAAATAGGTATTTCGTCTGCCTTTACGTTCGGAGTTCAAATTCCACCGAGGTCGACTTTGCCTTTCATCCTTTCGGGGTCGATAAATTAAGTACCGGTTACGCACTGGGATCGATATAATCGACTTAATCCCTTTGTCTGTCCTTGTTTGTCCCCTCTGTGTTTAGCCCCTTGTGGGTAGTAAAGAAATAGGTATTTCGTCTGCCTTTACGTTCGGAGTTCAAATTCCACCGAGGTCGACTTTGCCTTTCATCCTTTCGGGGTCGATAAATTAAGTACCGGTTACGCACTGGGATCGATATAATCGACTTAATCCCTTTGTCTGTCCTTGTTTGTCCCCTCTGTGTTTAGCCCCTTGTGGGTAGTAAAGAAATAGGTATTTCGTCTGCCTTTAAGTTCGGAGTTCAAATTCCACCGAGGTCGACTTTGCCTTTCATCCTTTCGGGGTCGATAAATTAAGTACCGGTTACGCACTGGGATCGATATAATCGACTTAATCCCTTTGTCTGTCCTTGTTTGTCCCCTCTGTGTTTAGCCCCTTGTGGGTAGTAAAGAAATAGGTATTTCGTCTGCTGTTACGTTCTGAGTTCAAATTCCGCTGAGGTCGACTTTGCCTTTCATCCTTTCGGGGTCGATTAAATAACCACTGGTTCGATATAATCGACTTAATCCGTGTGTCTGTCCTTGTTTGTCCCCTCTGTGTTTAGCCCCTTGTGGGTAGTAAAGAAATAGGTATTTCGTCTGCTGTTACGTTCGGAGTTTAAATTCCGCCGAGGTCAACTTTGCCTTTCATCCATTCAGGGTCGATAAATTAAGTACCGATTACGCACTGGAGTCGATGTAATCGACTTAATCCGTTTGTCTATCCTTGTTTGTCCCCTCTATGTTTAGCCCCTTGTGGGTAGTAAAGAAATAGGTATTTCGTCTGTTGTTACGTTCTGAGTTCAAATTCCGCTGAGGTCGACTTTGCCTTTCATCCTTTCGGGGTCGATAAATTAAGTACCGGTTACGCACTGGGATCGATATAATCGACTTAATCCGTGTGTCTGTCCTTGTTTGTCCCCTCTATGTTTAGCCCCTTGTGGGTAGTAAAGAAATAGGTATTTCGTCTGCCTTTACGTTCGGAGTTCAAATTCCACCGAGGTCGACTTTGCCTTTCATCCTTTCGGGGTCGATAAATTAAGTACCGGTTACGCACTGGGATCGATATAATCGACTTAATCCCTTTGTCTGTCCTTGTTTGTCCCCTCTGTGTTTAGCCCCTTGTGGGTAGTAAAGAAATAGGTATTTCGTCTGCCTTTACGTTCGGAGTTCAAATTCCACCGAGGTCGACTTTGCCTTTCATCCTTTCGGGGTCGATAAATTAAGTACCGGTTACGCACTGGGATCGATATAATCGACTTAATCCCTTTGTCTGTCCTTGTTTGTCCCCTCTGTGTTTAGCCCCTTGTGGGTAGTAAAGAAATAGGTATTTCGTCTGCCTTTACGTTCGGAGTTCAAATTCCACCGAGGTCGACTTTGCCTTTCATCCTTTCGGGGTCGATAAATTAAGTACCGGTTACGCACTGGGATCGATATAATCGACTTAATCCGTGTGTCTGTCCTTGTTTGTCCCCTCTGTGTTTAGCACCTTGTGGGTAGTAAAGAAATAGGTATTTCGTCTGCTGTTACGTTCTGAGTTCAAATTCCGCTGAGGTCGACGTTGTCTTTCATCCTTTCGGGGTCGATTAAATAACCACTGGTTCGATATAATCGACTTAATCCGTGTGTCTGTCCTTGTTTGTCCCCTCTGTGTTTAGC
The DNA here is from genome assembly GCF_006345805.1 of Octopus sinensis. NCBI lineage: Eukaryota > Metazoa > Mollusca > Cephalopoda > Octopoda > Octopodidae > Octopus > Octopus sinensis. The sequence goes on from NC_043023.1 coordinate 10,339,054, forward strand.
CCCTTGTGGGTAGTAAAGAAATAGGTATTTCGTCTGCTGTTACGTTCTGAGTTCAAATTCCACCGAGGTCGACTTTGCCTTTCATCCTTTCGGGGTCGATAAATAAAGTACCAGTTTCCCACTGGAGTCGATGTAATCGACTTAATTCCTTTGTCTGCCCTTGTTTGTCCCCTCTACGTTTAGCCCCTTGTGGGCAGTAAAGAAATAGGTATTTCGTCTGTCGTTACGTTCTGAGTTCAAATTCCGCTCAGGTCGACTTTGCCTTTCATCCTTTCGGGGTCGATTAAATAACCACTGGTTCGATATAATCGACTTAATCCGTGTGTCTGTCCTTGTTTGTCCCCTCTGTGTTTAGCCCCTTGTGGGTAGTAAAGAAATAGGTATTTCGTCTGCTGTTACGTTCTGAGTTCAAATTCCACCGAGGTCGACTTTGCCTTTCATCCTTTCGGGGTCGATAAATTAAGTACCGGTTACGCACTGGGATCGATATAATCGACTTAATCCGTGTGTCTGTCCTTGTTTGTCCCCTCTGTGTTTAGCCCCTTGTGGGTAGTAAAGAAATAGGTATTTCGTCTGCTGTTACGTTCTGAGTTCAAATTCCGCCGAGGTCGACTTTGCCTTTCATCCTTTCGGGGTCGATTAAATAACCACTGGTTCGATATAATCGACTTAATCCGTGTGTCTGTCCTTGTTTGTCCCCTCCGTATTTAGCCCCTTGTGGGTAGTAAAGAAATAGGTATTTCGTCTGCTGTTACGTTCTGAGTTCAAATTCCGCCGAGGTCGACTTTGCCTTTCATCCTTTCGGGGTCGATAAATTAAGTACCGGTTACGCACTGGGATCGATATAATCGACTTAATCCGTTTATCTGTCCTTGTTTGTCCCCTCTGTGTTTAGCACCTTGTGGGTAGTAAAGAAATAGGTATTTCGTCTGCTGTTACGTTCTGAGTTCAAATTCCGCTCAGGTCGACTTTGCCTTTCATCCTTTCGGGGTCGATTAAATAACCACTGGTTCGATATAATCGACTTAATCCGTGTGTCTGTCCTTGTTTGTCCCCTCTGTGTTTAGCCCCTTGTGGGTAGTAAAGAAATAGGTATTTCGTCTGCTGTTACGTTCTGAGTTCAAATTCCGCTGAGGTCGACTTTGCCTTTCATCCTTTCGGGGTCGATTAAATAACCACTGGTTCGATATAATCGACTTAATCCGTGTGTCTGTCCTTGTTTGTCCCCTCTGTGTTTAGCCCCTTGTGGGTAGTAAAGAAATAGGTATTTCGTCTGTTGTTACGTTCTGAGTTCAAATTCCGCCGAGGTCGACTTTGCCTTTCATCCTTTCGGGGTCGATAAATTAAGTACCGGTTACGCACTGCGATCGATATAATCGACTTAATCCGTTTATCTGTCCTTGTTTGTCCCCTCTGTGTTTAGCACCTTGTGGGTAGTAAAGAAATAGGTATTTCGTCTGCTGTTACGTTCTGAGTTCAAATTCCGCTGAGGTCGACTTTGCCTTTCATCCTTTCGGGGTCGATTAAATAACCACTGGTTCGATATAATCGACTTAATCCGTGTGTCTGTCCTTGTTTGTCCCCTCTGTGTTTAGCCCCTTGTGGGTAGTAAAGAAATAGGTATTTCGTCTGTTGTTACGTTCTGAGTTCAAATTCCGCCGAGGTCGACTTTGCCTTTCATCCTTTCGGGGTCGATAAATTAAGTACCGGTTACGCACTGGGATCGATATAATCGACTTAATCCCTTTGTCTGTCCTTGTTTGTCCCCTCTGTGTTTAGCCCCTTGTGGGTAGTAAAGAAATAGGTATTTCGTCTGCTGTTACGTTCTGAGTTCAAATTCCGCTGAGGTCGACGTTGCCTTTCATCCTTTCGGGGTCGATTAAATAACCACTGGTTCGATATAATCGACTTAATCCGTGTGTCTGTCCTTGTTTGTCCCCTCTGTGTTTAGCCCCTTGTGGGTAGTAAAGAAATAGGTATTTCGTCTGCTGTTACGTTCTGAGTTCAAATTCCACCGAGGTCGACTTTGCCTTTCATCCTTTCGGGGTCGATAAATAAAGTACCAGTTTCCCACTGGAGTCGATGTAATCGACTTAATTCCTTTGTCTGCCCTTGTTTGTCCCCTCTACGTTTAGCCCCTTGTGGGCAGTAACGAAATAGGTATTTCGTCTGTCGTTACGTTCTGAGTTCAAATTCCGCTCAGGTCGACTTTGCCTTTCATCCTTTCGGGGTCGATTAAATAACCACTGGTTCGATATAATCGACTTAATCCGTGTGTCTGTCCTTGTTTGTCCCCTCTGTGTTTAGCCCCTTGTGGGTAGTAAAGAAATAGGTATTTCGTCTGCTGTTACGTTCTGAGTTCAAATTCCACCGAGGTCGACTTTGCCTTTCATCCTTTCGGGGTCGATAAATTAAGTACCGGTTACGCACTGCGATCGATATAATCGACTTAATCCGTGTGTCTGTCCTTGTTTGTCCCCTCTGTGTTTAGCCCCTTGTGGGTAGTAAAGAAATAGGTATTTCGTCTGCTGTTACGTTCTGAGTTCAAATTCCGCCGAGGTCGACTTTGCCTTTCATCCTTTCGGGGTCGATTAAATAACCACTGGTTCGATATAATCGACTTAATCCGTGTGTCTGTCCTTGTTTGTCCCCTCCGTATTTAGCCCCTTGTGGGTAGTAAAGAAATAGGTATTTCGTCTGCTGTTACGTTCTGAGTTCAAATTCCGCCGAGGTCGACTTTGCCTTTCATCCTTTCGGGGTCGATAAATTAAGTACCGGTTACGCACTGGGATCGATATAATCGACTTAATCCGTTTATCTGTCCTTGTTTGTCCCCTCTGTGTTTAGCACCTTGTGGGTAGTAAAGAAATAGGTATTTCGTCTGCTGTTACGTTCTGAGTTCAAATTCCGCTGAGGTCGACTTTGCCTTTCATCCTTTCGGGGTCGATTAAATAACCACTGGTTCGATATAATCGACTTAATCCGTGTGTCTGTCCTTGTTTGTCCCCTCTGTGTTTAGCCCCTTGTGGGTAGTAAAGAAATAGGTATTTCGTCTGCTGTTACGTTCTGAGTTCAAATTCCGCTGAGGTCGACTTTGCCTTTCATCCTTTCGGGGTCGATTAAATAACCACTGGTTCGATATAATCGACTTAATCCGTGTGTCTGTCCTTGTTTGTCCCCTCTGTGTTTAGCCCCTTGTGGGTAGTAAAGAAATAGGTATTTCGTCTGTCGTTACGTTCTGAGTTCAAATTCCGCTCAGGTCGACTTTGCCTTTCATCCTTTCGGGGTCGATTAAATAACCACTGGTTCGATATAATCGACTTAATCCGTGTGTCTGTCCTTGTTTGTCCCCTCTGTGTTTAGCCCCTTGTGGGTAGTAAAGAAATAGGTATTTCGTCTGCTGTTACGTTCTGAGTTCAAATTCCACCGAGGTCGACTTTGCCTTTCATCCTTTCGGGGTCGATAAATTAAGTACCGGTTACGCACTGGGATCGATATAATCGACTTAATCCGTGTGTCTGTCCTTGTTTGTCCCCTCTGTGTTTAGCCCCTTGTGGGTAGTAAAGAAATAGGTATTTCGTCTGCTGTTACGTTCTGAGTTCAAATTCCGCCGAGGTCGACTTTGCCTTTCATCCTTTCGGGGTCGATTAAATAACCACTGGTTCGATATAATCGACTTAATCCGTGTGTCTGTCCTTGTTTGTCCCCTCCGTATTTAGCCCCTTGTGGGTAGTAAAGAAATAGGTATTTCGTCTGCTGTTACGTTCTGAGTTCAAATTCCGCCGAGGTCGACTTTGCCTTTCATCCTTTCGGGGTCGATAAATTAAGTACCGGTTACGCACTGGGATCGATATAATCGACTTAATCCGTTTATCTGTCCTTGTTTGTCCCCTCTGTGTTTAGCACCTTGTGGGTAGTAAAGAAATAGGTATTTCGTCTGCTGTTACGTTCTGAGTTCAAATTCCGCTGAGGTCGACTTTGCCTTTCATCCTTTCGGGGTCGATTAAATAACCACTGGTTCGATATAATCGACTTAATCCGTGTGTCTGTCCTTGTTTGTCCCCTCTGTGTTTAGCCCCTTGTGGGTAGTAAAGAAATAGGTATTTCGTCTGCTGTTACGTTCTGAGTTCAAATTCCGCTGAGGTCGACTTTGCCTTTCATCCTTTCGGGGTCGATTAAATAACCACTGGTTCGATATAATCGACTTAATCCGTGTGTCTGTCCTTGTTTGTCCCCTCTGTGTTTAGCCCCTTGTGGGTAGTAAAGAAATAGGTATTTCGTCTGTTGTTACGTTCTGAGTTCAAATTCCGCCGAGGTCGACTTTGCCTTTCATCCTTTCGGGGTCGATAAATTAAGTACCGGTTACGCACTGCGATCGATATAATCGACTTAATCCGTTTATCTGTCCTTGTTTGTCCCCTCTGTGTTTAGCACCTTGTGGGTAGTAAAGAAATAGGTATTTCGTCTGCTGTTACGTTCTGAGTTCAAATTCCGCTGAGGTCGACTTTGCCTTTCATCCTTTCGGGGTCGATTAAATAACCACTGGTTCGATATAATCGACTTAATCCGTGTGTCTGTCCTTGTTTGTCCCCTCTGTGTTTAGCCCCTTGTGGGTAGTAAAGAAATAGGTATTTCGTCTGTTGTTACGTTCTGAGTTCAAATTCCGCCGAGGTCGACTTTGCCTTTCATCCTTTCGGGGTCGATAAATTAAGTACCGGTTACGCACTGGGATCGATATAATCGACTTAATCCCTTTGTCTGTCCTTGTTTGTCCCCTCTGTGTTTAGCCCCTTGTGGGTAGTAAAGAAATAGGTATTTCGTCTGCTGTTACGTTCTGAGTTCAAATTCCGCTGAGGTCGACGTTGCCTTTCATCCTTTCGGGGTCGATTAAATAACCACTGGTTCGATATAATCGACTTAATCCGTGTGTCTGTCCTTGTTTGTCCCCTCTGTGTTTAGCCCCTTGTGGGTAGTAAAGAAATAGGTATTTCGTCTGCTGTTACGTTCTGAGTTCAAATTCCACCGAGGTCGACTTTGCCTTTCATCCTTTCGGGGTCGATAAATAAAGTACCAGTTTCCCACTGGAGTCGATGTAATCGACTTAATTCCTTTGTCTGCCCTTGTTTGTCCCCTCTACGTTTAGCCCCTTGTGGGCAGTAACGAAATAGGTATTTCGTCTGTCGTTACGTTCTGAGTTCAAATTCCGCTCAGGTCGACTTTGCCTTTCATCCTTTCGGGGTCGATTAAATAACCACTGGTTCGATATAATCGACTTAATCCGTGTGTCTGTCCTTGTTTGTCCCCTCTGTGTTTAGCCCCTTGTGGGTAGTAAAGAAATAGGTATTTCGTCTGCTGTTACGTTCTGAGTTCAAATTCCACCGAGGTCGACTTTGCCTTTCATCCTTTCGGGGTCGATAAATTAAGTACCGGTTACGCACTGCGATCGATATAATCGACTTAATCCGTGTGTCTGTCCTTGTTTGTCCCCTCTGTGTTTAGCCCCTTGTGGGTAGTAAAGAAATAGGTATTTCGTCTGCTGTTACGTTCTGAGTTCAAATTCCGCCGAGGTCGACTTTGCCTTTCATCCTTTCGGGGTCGATTAAATAACCACTGGTTCGATATAATCGACTTAATCCGTGTGTCTGTCCTTGTTTGTCCCCTCCGTATTTAGCCCCTTGTGGGTAGTAAAGAAATAGGTATTTCGTCTGCTGTTACGTTCTGAGTTCAAATTCCGCCGAGGTCGACTTTGCCTTTCATCCTTTCGGGGTCGATAAATTAAGTACCGGTTACGCACTGGGATCGATATAATCGACTTAATCCGTTTATCTGTCCTTGTTTGTCCCCTCTGTGTTTAGCACCTTGTGGGTAGTAAAGAAATAGGTATTTCGTCTGCTGTTACGTTCTGAGTTCAAATTCCGCTGAGGTCGACTTTGCCTTTCATCCTTTCGGGGTCGATTAAATAACCACTGGTTCGATATAATCGACTTAATCCGTGTGTCTGTCCTTGTTTGTCCCCTCTGTGTTTAGCCCCTTGTGGGTAGTAAAGAAATAGGTATTTCGTCTGCTGTTACGTTCTGAGTTCAAATTCCGCTGAGGTCGACTTTGCCTTTCATCCTTTCGGGGTCGATTAATAACCACTGGTTCGATATAATCGACTTAATCCGTGTGTCTGTCCTTGTTTGTCCCCTCTGTGTTTAGCCCCTTGTGGGTAGTAAAGAAATAGGTATTTCGTCTGTTGTTACGTTCTGAGTTCAAATTCCGCCGAGGTCGACTTTGCCTTTCATCCTTTCGGGGTCGATAAATTAAGTACCGGTTACGCACTGGGATCGATATAATCGACTTAATCCGTTTATCTGTCCTTGTTTGTCCCCTCTGTGTTTAGCACCTTGTGGGTAGTAAAGAAATAGGTATTTCGTCTGCTGTTACGTTCTGAGTTCAAATTCCGCTGAGGTCGACTTTGCCTTTCATCCTTTCGGGGTCGATTAAATAACCACTGGTTCGATATAATCGACTTAATCCGTGTGTCTGTCCTTGTTTGTCCCCTCTGTGTTTAGCCCCTTGTGGGTAGTAAAGAAATAGGTATTTCGTCTGCTGTTACGTTCTGAGTTCAAATTCCGCCGAGGTCAACTTTGCCTTTCATCCATTCAGGGTCGATAAATTAAGTACCGATTACGCACTGGAGTCGATGTAATCGACTTAATCCGTTTGTCTATCCTTGTTTGTCCCCTCTATGTTTAGCCCCTTGTGGGTAGTAAAGAAATAGGTATTTCGTCTGTTGTTACGTTCTGAGTTCAAATTCCGCCGAGGTCGACTTTGCCTTTCATCCTTTCGGGGTCGATAAATTAAGTACCGGTTACGCACTGGGATCGATATAATCGACTTAATCCGTGTGTCTGTCCTTGTTTGTCCCCTCTGTGTTTAGCACCTTGTGGGTAGTAAAGAAATAGGTATTTCGTCTGCTGTTACGTTCTGAGTTCAAATTCCACCAAGGTCGACTTTGCCTTTCATCCTTTCGGGGTCGATTAAATAACCACTGGTTCGATATAATCGACTTAATCCGTGTGTCTGTCCTTGTTTGTCCCCTCTGTGTTTAGCCCCTTGTGGGTAGTAAAGAAATAGGTATTTCGTCTGCTGTTACGTTCTGAGTTCAAATTCCACCGAGGTCGACTTTGCCTTTCATCCTTTCGGGGTCGATAAATTAAGTACCGGTTATGCACTGGAGTCGATGTAATCGACTTAATCCGTTTGTCTATCCTTGTTTGTCCCCTCTATGTTTAGCCCCTTGTGGGTAGTAAAGAAAGAGGTATTTCGTCTGCTGTTACGTTCTGAGTTCAAATTCCACCGAGGTCGACTTTGCCTTTCATCCTTTCGGGGTCGATAAATTAAGTACTGGTTACGCACTGGAGTCGATGTAATTGACTTAATCCGTTTGTCTATCCTTGTTTGTCCCCTCTATGTTTAGCCCCTTGTGGGTAGTAAAGAAATAGGTATTTCGTCTGCTGTTACGTTCTGAGTTCAAATTCTGCCGAGGTCGACTTTGCCCTTCATCCTTTCGGGGTCGATAAATTAAGTACCGGTTATGCACTGGGATCGATAAAATCAACTTAATCCGTTTGTCTGTCCTTGTTTGTCCCCTCTGTGTTTAGCCCCTTGTGGGTAGTAGAGAAATATATACTTTTCAGTTAAATAAATATATATACATATATAGGTGTGTGTGTGTAGTATAAGATATGGGATTATCACATAAATCTCCTTTAACAGATCTCACAGTAATCCAAAACGAAGAAGTGTAATGCAGAGTGTCTATGCATAAGATATCCAGAGGATCTATTTGATGAAATTATTTCATGAGGTGTATAAAAACCATGTGGAGGCACATGGCCTAGTGGTTAGAGCAGCGGATTCGCGGTCGAGGGATCTGGGGTTCGAATCTCAGACCGGGTGATGAGTGTGTTTATGAGCGAAACACATAAGCTCCATGCGGCTCCGACAGAAGGTAATGGTGAACTTCTGCTGACTCTTTCGCCACAACTTTCTCTCGCTCTTTCCTCCGCCATCTTGCAGCTCACCTGTGACGGAGCAGCATCCCGTCCAGGTGGGGAACCTATATGCCAAGGAAACCGGGAAACCGGCCCTTATGAGCTAGGCATGGCTCGAGAAGGAACCTCCTACTCATAGATTATTTGTGGAGGCACATGGCCTAGTAGTTAAAGCAGCGGACTCATGGTCGAGGGATAGAAGGTTCTAATCTCAGACCGGACGATGTGTGTTTATGAGTGAAACACCTAAGCTCCAAGTGGCTCCGGCAGAAGGTAATGGTGAACTTCTGCTGACTCTTTTGCCACAACTTTCTCTCACTCTTTCCTCCTCCATCTTGCAGCTCACCTGTGACGGAGCAGCATCCCGTCCAGGTGGGGAACCTATATGCCAAGGAAACCGGCCTTTCTGAGCCAAGCATGGCTCGAGAAGGAACAAACAATAAAAACCATAGAAAGTCATGAGGAAGGAGAGGTGAATGTATTTATTTAACCACTTGACATCCTTACGATGGATTACACTTGTTTCATAGCCTTTTTCATGTAGTAATAATTTCAGTCTGGAATAAAGTACATTTTACATATTTGCATAAATATGCATTACACAATTGTATGTACATATAAGAATGCATCATCTATGTACCACCAAAATCAAATACAGCTTGGACCAAAAGTCGTGCACCAAGGTTGAAAATTCACATTATATACTTTTTTACTTTACATTTTTTGTTACTTTTTTTACTTGTTTCAGTCATTTGACTGCGGCCAAGCTGGAGCACTGCCTTTTAGTAGAGCAAATCGACCCCAGGTCTTATTCTTTGTAAGTCTATTACTTATTCTATCGGTCTCTTTTGCTGAACCGCTAAGTAACGGGGGCGTAAACACACCAGTATCAGTTGTCAAGCGATGCTGGGAGGACAAACACAGACACACAAACATACATGCACACATATATACACATATATATATATATATATATATACGACAGGCTTCTTTCAGTTTCCATCTACCAAATCCACTCACAAGGCTTTGGTCGGTCCAAGGCTATAGTAGAAGACACCTTCCCAAGGTGCCACGCAGTGGGACTGAACTCAGAACTGTGTGGTTGGTAAGCAGGCTACTTACCACACAGCCACTCCTGCGCCTATGTATGTATATATATATATTATACATTTCAAAAACAACACTTTATAAAGAGACTCGCGGAAACTCAGGTTTCAAGTAAACAGAAAATCTGTAAAGCTTACTTCCGTTCATAGAGTATAAATGAAAAGTGGAATAAAATATTACCTTAGAGAACAGTTGAATACTATCAACATGCTAATTAAAAATTACTTTATACTTAATTTTTAAATGTCATATGTTCTGGTGCATGACTTTTGGCCCACCCTGTAATATCAGTAGTACCTTTTTTTTTAACTGGTAATAGCTGAGATGGAAATAATATTCTGAAGGAATGGCTTTTTTTTTTTTTTCCATTAAAACAAAACCCAGAATAGTAAGCAATGTCGCCAAAGTATTGGGTTGGCAACTAAATTCCCACCATTTTTTTAAATTTTGGAATTTATTGTTTTTAAATTCTGGAATCTATTTTTTGCAAGAATTCTATTTTTGAATCATTTTGGAATCTATTTTGCTTTCTTTCCCAGATTAATCTTAGTTAATTTTAGTTAATTTCAGATCATTAAAATGGAAAGTCAAGTTAAGAAAAACAAGCATTTTCGACACCTCCTTGTTTTTGCTTTTAATCAAGGTTCTAAGGCCACGAAAGCTGCTCACGACATTTTTGCTGTGTATGGAGAGGGTGCCATGGCTGAAAGAACCGCTCGTGATTGGTATGCCAAGTTCAAAAATGGAAATTTTGACCTCAAAGATGCACCTCGTTCTGGCCGTCCAGTTGGGTTCAACGAAGAGCAATTAAACCAACTTTTACATGAAAATTCTCATCAAATGACAAGGGAATTGGCAGAGAAAATGGAATGCTCCCATACTGCTATAGAGAAGCATCTTCACTCGATGGGAAAGGTTCAGAAGTATGGAGCATGGTTTCTGCATGCTTTAAGTGACAACAACAAAAATCAACAAACCACAATCTTCGCTTGTTTGCTTACTCGTCACCACTCAACTCATGGACACAAGCAATGATTTCTTTACCGAATATAGTTACTAGCGACAAAAAATGGTACCTGTACATCAATATGAAGCAGCGTAAGGAATGGCTTAGCCCCGGTAAACAGGCGACACTGCTCGTAAAACAAGATCTTCATCCGCATGAAACGATGTTGTGCATATGGCGGGACTAGGAAGGGATTATCCATTACAAATTGCTTGAACGGAACCAAACGGTTAACACGGAACTCTATGTTCAACAGATGAAACGACCAAGGAAGCCATTCAAACACATGGTTGGAAAGTGCTGCCACACCCAACGTTCTCCTGATTTGGCACCAACGAATTTCCACCTCTTTCAAATGCTATGCACAGAGTTTCATTCAATTCTGATGCAGAATTGAGAGCTTGGTTGGATCAATTTTTCGAGTCGAAATCAGGTGATTTCTACCAACGAGGTATTGAAAATTTTGTTGAACGTTGGGAAGAAGTTGTAAATAACAAGGGTGTATACATTATTGATTAATTAGTTGTTATTTTTTATTAAACTTTTAAAAAAATTAAATTTAAAAACACTGTGGGAACTTAGTTGCCAACCCAATAGATAATGATGTAGTTAGATAATTTATGTTAGCAAGTTAGGCGCAGGAGTGGCTGTGTGGTAAGTAGCTTGCTAACCAACCACATGGTTCCGGGTTCAGTCCCACTGCGTGGCATCTTGGGCAAGTGTCTTCTGCTATAGCCCCGGGCCGACCAATGCCTTGTGAGTGGATTTGGTAGACGGAAACTGAAAGAAGCCCGTCGTATATATGTGTGTATGTGTATGTGTTTGTGTGTGTGTGTTTGTACCCCTAGCATTGCTTGACAACCGATGCTGGTGTGTTTACGTCCCCGTCACTTAGCGGTTCGGCAAAACAGACCGATAGAATAAGTACTAGGCTTACAAAGAATAAGTCCCGGGGTCGATTTGCTCGCTTAAAGGCGGTGCTCCAGCATGGCCGCAGTCAAATGACTGAAACAAGTAAAAGAGTAAAAGAGAGTAAGAGTAAGTTGTCATTACACACTGTTATGTCTTTTTTTCCCCTCTGTGGAAGCATTTAATTTTATACTAGCAGTATCGCCTGGCGTTGCTCAGGTTTGTTTCGACCCTTTAGAATTGGAATTTTTGAAAAGTAAATATTTTGCATTATGTAGATTGTTATTCTCTTTAAGTGAACATTTTTCTGGTTGAAATACACCGAAAAATGATGACACAACAGTAAAAAAAGCGTAAAAAAAAGGGATTTTCATAGAAAAAAAGCACCTTTTTGATGTAAATAATTTTTGGTGTTAACATGGTCCGATTAAAATTTTTTCTTCTACGGAATGAAAAGCAAGCCTTCTTCTATCATACTCTCAATTTTGGTCAACTTGCACCGCAGGGTCTCGGAGGAGATAGTGTTAGTTGAAGGCTACCAAACCTGCTATACACAGACAACTTCAGCTTTATATGTAGAGATAAGACATTTCTTTCAAAAAATTACTTTCAATATTGATACAATCAATCATCATCATTTAACATCCGCCTCCATTGCTGGCATGGGTTGGACAGTTTGACAGGAGCTGGCCAGGAGGAAGACTGCACCTGACTACTGTGTCTGTTTTGGCATGGTTTTTACACCTGGATGCCCTTCTGTAAAAACCATGCCTAAACTGACCTCACCTGTGCCGGTACTACATAAAAAAACACTCAGGGTGGGCTTAGGAAGGGCATCCAACTATAAAAACCATGGCAAAACAAACACACAGGTGTGGTACAGTCTTCTGCCTGGTTTCATCACAATGATATGGTTTCTCACCTGTATGAATATTTACATGTCACTCTTCTGTATAATTATGTATGTGGATATATCTCTTTACTGCCCACAAGGGGCTAAACATAGAGGGGACAAACAAAGACAGACAAAGGGATTAAGTCGATTACATCGATCCCAGTAAGAAACTGGTACTTTATTTATCGACCCTGAAAGGATGAAAGACAAAGTCGACCTCGGCGGAATTTGAACTCAGAACGTAGCGACAGGCGAAATACCACTGAGCATCTCGCCCGGTGCGCTAATGTTTCTGCCAACTCACTGCCCTGCTTATTCTTTATTCTACAATATTCAATGCATGCATCAGTCTAGCGAGCTTGCAGAAACCGTTAGTACGCTGGTTCAAGTGCTTAGTGGATTTTGTCTGTCTTCACGTTCTAATTCCGCGGAGGTCGACTTTGCCTTATATAATTATGCATGTGGATTATATCTCTTTACTGCCCACAAGGGGCTAAACATAGAGGGGACAAACAAGGACAGACAAACGGATTAAGTCGATTACATCGACCCCAGTGCGTAACTGGTACTTGATTTATCGACCCCGAAAGGATGAAAGGCAAAGTCGACCTCGGCGGAATTTGAACTCAAAACATAAAGGTAGACGAAATACCTATCTCTTTACTGCCCACAAGGGGCTAAACATAGAGGGGACAAACAAGGACAGACAAAGGGATTAAGTCGATTACATCGACCCCAGAGCGTAACTGGTACTTGATTTATCGACCCCGAAAGGATGAAAGGCAAAGTCGACCTCGGCGAAATTTGAACTCAGAACGTAGCGACAGGCGAAATACCGCTGAGCATTACGCCCGGTGTGCTAACGTTTCTGCCAGCTCGCCGCCAATTATGTATTGTGGATAGTAGGTTGTTGCTTTTGAGAGGATAATATACCACAGTTATCAGTCACAAGGTTTATCCTCTGTATGAATGAGTCTGTGTTTCGTTAAGAGACCTATTTGAGGGAATGACTCACCACAGGTACCACAGTGATGTGGTTTCTCTCCTGTATGAATGAGTTTGTGAGTAGCTAGGTGATCGACTTGGGAGAATGACTTATCACAGATATCACAGTGATGTGGTCTCTCTTCTGTATGAATGCGTTTGTGTCTAGTCAGCCCACTGCTTCCAGAGAAAGATTTACCACAGATATCACAGTGATATGGTTTATCTCCTGTATAAAGACGTTTATGCATAGTTAAGTTGTCCGTACGAGAGAAGGATTTATCATTCACATCACAGTGATATGGTTTCTCTTCTGTATGAATATAAACATGTATAGTCAGATTATCATTCTCAGGGAATGGTTGCTCAGAGGTATCACACTGATGTGGTTTCTCTCCCGAATGAATACGTTTATGCGTAGTTAAGTTACCCTTATGAGAGAAATATTTACCACAGATCTCACAACGATAAGGTTTTTCTCCTGTATGAATGCGTTTGTGTGTAGTTAAGATACCATTCTGAGAAAATGATTTCCCACAGACATCACAATGAAATGGTTTCTCCCCTGTATGAATGGATTTGTGTCTAATTAAGTGGCTTCCGACAGAGAATGATTTCCCACAGATATTGCAATCATATGGTTTTTCCCCTGTATGAATGTGTTTGTGTTCAGTCAGGCTGTTCCTTTGAGAGAATGATTTACCACAGATATCACAGAGAAACGGCTTCTCTCCAGTATGAATATGCTTGTGAATTATTAAGCTTTCTTTCTGGGAGAAAGACTTACCACAGATATCACAAGGGTACGGTCTCTCTCCTGTATGAATACGTTTGTGTATAGCTAAGTTGCCGTGGCCTGAAAACGATTTATCACAGATGTCACAGTGATACGGTTTGTCTCCTGTATGAATTCGTTTATGTATTGTTAAGCCACCTGTCTCTGAGAATGATTTATCACAGATATCACAGCGATATGGTTTCTCTCCTGTATGAATGCGTTTGTGTATAGTCAAGCTGCCTTTCTGAGAAAACGATTTACCACAGACATCACAGTGATATGGTTTCTCTCCTGTATGAATATATTTGTGAATATTGAAGTTACCCTTTTGAGAAAACGATTTTCCACAGATATCACAGTGATATGGCTTCTGTCCTGTATGAATGTATTTGTGTGTATTCAGGTTACCTTTTTGAGAAAATGACTTTCCACAGATATCACAAACAGTACAGCGGTTTTCCTATATCTTTTGGTATTTCATCAAGAGACTCATTGCCGTCAAACTGTGATTCACACTTAATATTGTCAACACACAATTTGTTTTCCATAATTTTTCTGATATTTTTCTTCCTTATGTTCATAAACTTTATTCCTAACAAATATTTGCTTTATTATATCTCCATCAATTGTGAACAAAGTCAGCATCTGAAAATGCTGCAAACCTCTTTGTAATCCAAGTTTATATATCCCAGGCATTGAAGTAACAACATTTTGTTAATAATCTCAGCCAGAGAAAGCAGTTCACAGTAGTCTCTCTCACAGAGATTTATAGAAACAGGATTATATCCATTTCTTTAATCTTGGTAAATGATGGCAAATCCATGGTTAAAACACTCTGTAAATTCTGATGACATTTGGTATTCTGAAATAAGAGAGAAACAATAATAAACTAAAGAATAGAGAAAAACATAGAAAAGATAAACAATAGATATAAACCTTTGCTTGAAAACCTAAAATTTACTTTTTAGTTTGTAAATAAAATTACATCATATAATCTTTATCTGTAGGTGCAGGAGTGGCTGTGTGGTTAGTAGCTTGCTTACCGACCACATGGTTCTGGGTTCAGTCCCACTGTGTGGCACCTTGGGCAAGTGTCTTTTGCTATAACCTTGTGAGTGGATATGGCAGACGAAAACTGAAAGAAGCCTGTCGTATGTGTGTTTGTCCCCCCCCCCCAACATAGCTTGACAACCGATGTTGGTGTGCTTACATCCCTGTAACTTAGTGGTTCGAACAAAGGGACAAATAGAATAAGTACTAGGCTTACAAAGAATAAGTCAATTTGTTCAACTAAAGGTGGTGCTCCAGCATGGCCTCAGTCAAATGACTGAAACAAATAAAAGTACATATATATATATATACATACACATACATATATATGTGTATATATATATATATATATAAATAGAGTAACTGGTAACATTATCTATTTTTTCCCCGTTAATTGTAAACAAGGGAAAAATACAAATATCTATTTATATATCGGGACCACTCTTCTTAAATAGAACCCTGGTTCTTATTCTATCAGTCCCTTTTAGTCGGCCACTAACTTAAGGGATGTAAGCAAGACAACACCCGTTGTCCAGCAAGACAGGAGAACAAAGACACACACAAACATATAAATGATGGACTTGCACGGTTTCTGTCTACCAAATTCACTCACAAGTGAGCTATGGCAGATGACACTTGGCCAAAGTGCCATGCGCCGGGATTGAACATGAAGCAACATGGTTGCAAAGCCAGCTTCTTAACCACACAGACAGGCCAGTCAAACTTTTAAAGCTAGCACTTCATTTATTGAATATCATCATCATCGTTTAACGTCCGCTTTCCATGCTAGCATGGGTTGGACGGTTCAACTGGGGTCTGGGAAGCCCGAAGGCTGCACCAGGCCAGTCAGATCTGGCAATGTTTCTACAGCTGGATGCCCTTCCTAACGCCAACCACTCCGTGAGTGTAGTGGGTGCTTTTTATGTGCCACCGACACAGGTGCCTGACGAGGCTGGCGAACAGCCACACTCGGATGGTGTTTGTTACGTGCCACCAGCACGGAGGCCAGTCGATGCAGTACTGGCGACGGCCACGTTCGGATGGTTTTCTTATGTACTTAAAATTCAATTTAGACGTTTAAAAGAATAAAATAAAATCGACAGGAAATAACCTGTGATATCCCATAATTTCTTAAAGCGACCAGATGAGATCCCTTAATTTTATTAATAGATCTCCCTCATTATGTTGCATCCACAGATACCTACTTGGGATCTTTTCGGTTTGAACGGCTGTTTTTTCTAGCAGTGTCATATGAAACTGTCACCCATAATTATGACCCTAGTATCGATCCATTGCATTTCAATCTGTTTTAGGGTTAGGGTTAGGGGTGGGGGAAGGATATCTTTTTTCTTCACAAATGTAAATAAACCCAATCTGTTTCTTAAACGAGGGACATATTCGTACGGCACAGAATGTTTTCACCTCAATAGACGTCATTGATTGGTTGAAATTGCAGAAATTGAAGAAAAAACAACAACAAATATCTTACAAACATATAGAATTTTCTCAATAAAGCCCGAGAGAAAAAGATGTTTTATAAACACATTCTACCAGTATACGAAGTTTAAAAGTGTTTAGTTACGTGGAAATTATTTTAAAAAACTGCCGGTCAAACCGAAAAGATCCAAATATCTTACAAACTATAGAATTTTCTAAATAAAGCCAAGAGAAAAAGATGTTTTATAAACATATTCTACCAGTATACGAAGTTTAAAAGTGTTTAGTTACGTGGAAATTATTTTAAAAAACTGCCGGTCAAACCGAAAAGGTCCAAAATATAAAATAAAATCAACAGGAAATAACGACAGTGATATCCCATAATTTCTCAAAGCGACCTGGTGAGATCCTTTAATTTTATTAATAGATCTCCCTCATTATGTTGTATCCACAGATACCTACTTGTAGCAGTATAGTACATTCTAGTGATAACTTATTTCAGAAATAGCTGTAACAGGATGAGAGTTCAGGAACCCTGGAGGGGTGTCCGATCTCTCATCATGTTACAATTGGTACCGTGTGACATAGCTAAGCCTCGCGGTCGCATCCCTAACGGAATAGGATAAGCCATAATACAATTTATACAAAACAGAATATAAATGAATGACGAACAAGCCGTACCAGTGTTTTGTATAAATTGTATTATGTATTTCTTTACTGCCCACAAGGGGCTAAACATAGAGGGGACAAACAAGGACAGACAAAGGAATTAAGTCGATTACATCGACTCCAGTGGGAAACTGGTACTTTATTTATCGACCCCGAAAGGATGAAAGGCAAAGTCGACCTCGGCGGAATTTTGAACTCAGAACGTAACGACAGACGAAATACCTATTTCTTTACTGCCCACAAGGGGCTAAACACAGAGGGGACAAACAAGGGCAGACAAAGGAATTAAGTCGATTACATCGACCCCAGTGGGAAACTGGTACTTTATTTATCGACCCCGAAAGGATGAAAGGCAAAGTCGACCTCGGCGGAATTTGAACTCAGAACGTAACGACAGACGAAATACCTATTTCTTTACTACCCAGAAGGGGCTAAACATAGAGGGGACAAACAAAGACAGACAAAGGAATTAAGTCGATTACATCGACTCCAGTGGGAAACTGGTACTTCGTTTATCGACCCCGAAAGGATGAAAGGCAAAGTCGACCTCGGCGGAATTTGAACTCAGGACGTAACGACAGACGAAATACGGCTACGCATTTCGCCCGGCGTGCTAACGCTTCTGCCAGTTCGCCGCCCTAAACTGTATAAACTGTATTATGGCTTATCCTATTTCGTTAGGGATGTGACCGTAAGGATTAATTACCTATGTCACCAGCCTCCTCGCATACGGTCATATTCCTACATAGCCTAGCGACGAACATTACTGTAAAGGCAATTCCGTGGCTCGTATATCGATGCTTCATAGCCACTATGATTACATATGAGCAAGGTAATAACCCGCAGGACTAATTAATTAATCAAATTATAATTCACTTATTACTATACTTCAGTGAAGACAGTAAAGGTTACATACAGTAAAGATTACATTATTCTCTGCAATCAAACTAATTAATTAAGTGAGTGGTTAATTACCCAGAACTGGATAAAGGACTTGCATTTCTCCATAAATTCCTGATTTCTGTTTCACGTCTCCAAGTCTTTGTCTAGCCATCATTTCAATGTACGAAGTATGTTAATAAAAAAACCGACGCGAAAGAACGAAACGTACTAAGAAAGAACCCGGTAGCTGTCTTTTATAGAATCCACATTCTTTGTATATTTCCTTTTGAGAAATGCGTTTAAACTAAGATGTTACATTTTTTTTGTGTGTGTGCGTGTGTCCGAAAATATTTGTAACCAGATCAATATTTCGTTCGTCTTCACTGTAAAACCATATGCGAGTTACGCAAATTTTTGTTGTACCTTCCGAAGAAGTAAAAATGCTAAACAGTCCTTGAAAATTTCAAAATTCCATTATTTTTTACATTTCAAGCAAAACTTGGGCATTTCTGCTACATTTAACAGTGTGTTCTTATGTTTCAGATATTTCCATGAATATAAGACATATAAACATTTATCTAGTAGCGTAGATACGAAGACGCTAATTAAATTTCGTTCTTTGTATTTCCGAGTCGTTTTTTATAGCTTTCTGTTGTCAAATTTTAGCCCAACTTGATTAGATGGAATTTAGTGTAATTAAAGATATTTCACTGAAAACACTGGTTTATATAGCAATAACAGGTAAGATATATGACACATATTATTTAGTAAAACTAAGATGTACTTTGGGAATTGAAAATCTTTTGATGTTGCTAATCAGAGATCGATATTAATTCTATTGTCCAAAACTGTCTGAAATTAATAATTAAACAAATTTAATCAAATACAAGACAATCAACAACATATATTTATTATTCTAGATCATTCTCTTAATTACCAGGTATGAATAATAATCCAAAAGGTACACATGGAAATATAGTTAAGAAAAAGTAACTAAAAGGCGCAGGAGTGGCTGTGTGGTAAGTAGCTTGCTAGCCAACCACATGGTTCCGGGTTCAGTCCCACTGCGTGGCATCTTGGGCGAGTGTCTTCTGCTATAGCCCCGGGCCGACCAATGCCTTGTGAGTGGATTTGGTAGACGGAAACTGAAAGAAGCCTGTCGTATATATGTATATATATATATATGCGTGTGTGTTTGTCCCCCTAGCATTGCTTGACAACCGATGCTGGTGTGTTTATGTCCCCGTCACTTAGCGGTTCGGCAAAAGAGACCGATAGAATAAGTACTAGGCTTACAAAGATTGGGGTCGATTTGCTCGACTAAAGGCGGTACTCCAGCATGGCCGCAGTTAAATGACTGAAACAAGTAAAAGAGTAAGGAGTATATATAAAATATTTTCTACTCTATGCACAAGGCCCGAAATTTGGGGGAAGGGAGCCAGTCGATTAGATCGACCCAGTACGCTTCTGGTACTTAATTTACTGAGCCCGAAAAGGATGAAAGGCGAAGTCGATCTCGGCCGAATTTGAACTCAGAACGTAACGGCAGACGAGATACTGCTAAGCATTTCACCCGGTATGCTAACGTTTCTTATTTCTTTATGGTCCACAAGGGGCTAAACATAGAGGGGACAAACAAGGACAGACAGATGGATTAAGTCGATTATATCGACCCCAGTGGGTTACTGGTACTTAATTTGTCAACCTTGAAAGGATGAAAGGCAAAGTCGACCTTGGCGGAATTTGAACTAAGAACGTAGCGGCAGACGAGATACTTATTTCTTTACTACCCACAAGGGGTTAAACACAGAGGGGACAAACAAGGACAGACAGACGGATTAAGTTGATTATATCGATCCCAGTGCGTAACTGGTACTTATTTAATCGACCCCGAAAGGATAGAAGGCAAAGTCGACCTCGGCGGAATTTGAACTCAGAACGTAACGGCAGACGAGATACCACTAAGCATTTCACCCGGCGTGCTAACGTTTCTTATTTCTTTACTACCCAAAAGGGGCTAAACATAGAGGGGACAAACAAGGACAGACAGACGAATTAAGTCGATTATATCGACCCCAGTGCGTAACTGGTACTTATTTAATCGACCCCGAAAGGATGAAAGGCAAAGTTGACCTCTAAACATTTCGCCCGGTATGCTAACGTTTGTGTGTTGTGTTCTTGAGCAAGACACTTTATTTCACATTGCTTCAGTTCCCTCAGCTGTAGAAATGAGTTATGTCACTGGTACCAAGCTGTATTGGCCTTTGTCTGTCCCACGGATAACATCAGTGGCATGGAGAGTGGGAAGGGTGGTATGCATGGGCAATAAAACAACTTTGCCTGGACTTGTGCCTTGGACGGTGACTTTCTAGGTACAACTCCATGACTGAATGGTGTTTTTTCCTCTTCACTTTAATAAACACACACACACATCTTCAAAAATGCCAAAATGTAAAGAGCGTTGGGTAAGTTCATTTATTCAAGTAAAGTGCTTATATCTGTAGTTTTTCTTTATCGAAATGCTGCAAAATTTCCTCTGTTGTATCTTTGCATTTTAAGTATACTCTTTTTTTCATTTTTATTCTTTTACTTGTTCCTGCCATTTCACTGTGGACATGCTGGAGCACCGCCTTTAGTCAATCAAATCGACCCCAGGACTTATTCTTTTGTAAGCCAAGTTCTTATTCTATCGGTCTCTTTTGCCGAACCGCTAAGTGACGGGGACGTAAACACACCAGCATCAGTTGTCAAGAGATGTTGGGGGGACAAACACACACATATATATATATACATATATACGACGGGCTTCTTTCAGTTTCCGTCTACCAAATCCACTCACAAGGCATTGGTCGGCCCGAGGCTATAGTAGAAGACACTTGCCCAAGGTGCCATGCAGTGGGACTGAACCCGGAACCATGTGGTTGGTAAGCAAGCTACTTACCACACAGCCACTCCTACGCCTATTTATCCTCAATATCTTATATTCTTGTTTCTCTATCATTTCAGAACATCAGAAACAGCAAAGAATTGTTTCCGTCAGAGACATTGTCAACATCCATCTTCTTAGAAGAACCAAAGAAAAATCTTTATAAAGACCATATATAGAACAACACTGTTTATCTAAATCCATGGTGACTTCCTGGTAACATCTCTTTAGAACTGAGATAAATATCAGCAATTGTCTTCAATTCCTGAAAAGTTCACAAACTGATTTTGGATCCTAATTTCTCTTTTCCATTTCATATGATTTATACGAAATCATTTCTCATACTTATTTTGAAATTGGAAGAATTTATAAAAAGGTTTGCAGCATCTTCAGATATCACCAAAGGTCAGAGTTGAGGGAGATTTAATATCGAGAAGATTTGGGGAGGAATCTTTATATATAAAAGTGAAGTTGTGTGTCTGTCTCCTACGATTTAGATTCCTAACTACTCCCAAAATTTGCGGTGCAGTTTAACCAAATATCTTATAGTCGTGATTCATATCGAGCCCTTCTGGGTATTAGCGCGTGTCTACGATGAGTCTACGATTTTAAAAATAATTTACCATCATTTTTTTCCATTTTTAATGCATTTTTTTTTGCTATTTTTTGGCTATAACTCTCTAAAAATGCTTATATAGTTATTTCCCTTACAAACCCGAGCAACGCCAGGCGATACTGCTAGTAAAATATAAAACCAAAAAGAGAATCGTTTGTATGTTGTTGTAGGAAAAGGAAAATTATGGAAAATGAGTCAAGTGAGAATGAGGTTAAAAGTGAAATACTGAAGACAGACTTTTCTGAGGATGTAAAGAATGAAAAGGGTAAAAAAGCACACCATTGTGACATCTGTGGTAAATCCTTTTCTACAAGTAGCAGCCTTACTAAACATAAGGTTGTACACACAGGGGAAAAACCATATCAGTGTGATATCTGTGGTAAATCATTCTCTCACAGTAGCAACTTGTCTAAACACAAATCCATTCATACAGGAGAGAAGCCGTATCACTGTGATGTCTGTGGTAAATCATTTAATCAAAGTGATAAATTAACTTACCACATACGAATTCATACAGGAGAAAAGCCATATGTCTGTGATGTCTGCGGTAAATCATTCGCTGTTAATAGTTCCTTAACTAGACACAAACTTATTCATACAATGGAAGACTCATACCATTCTGATAAACCATTCTCCCGCGGTGACAGTTTTGCTAAACTCATGCACATTCGTGCAGGAGAAAAAACAACATCACTGTGATATCTGCGGTAAATCGTTCTTTAAAGGTAACGACTTAAAAAGACACAAATGCGTCCATACAGGGGAGAAGCCTTATCAATGTGACATCTGTGAGAAATCATTCTCTCAAAAAATTTGCTTAACTTAGCACGAATATCTTCATACAGGAGAGAAGCCATATCACTGTGATATCTGTGGGAAATCATTCTCTCAAAATACTGGTTTAACTATACACAAACGCACTCATACAGGGGAAAAACCATATCATTGTGATATCTGTGGTAAGTCTTTCTCAAAAGTGCCCTAACTTCTCATAAAAATACTCATACAAAAGATCAATATTATTTGACTGTGGCCATGCATGTGGTAAAGCATTGTCTAATGTCTGTTGCTTGACCCAACACAAGGGCCTCCATGCTGTTGAGAAACCATATCGCTGTGATATCTGTGATAAATCATTCTCTCAAAGTAGCGGTTTGAGTAAACACAAGCACATTCATACAGGATGAAAGTTATATCACTACAATGTCTGTGGTTGGTCTTTCTCTGAAAATGGTGACTTAACTAGACCCAAACTTATTCATAAAGGAGGGCCATTACGTCACTGCAATATTAGATTAATTAATCTTTAACCCTTTTGATACCAACCCGGCTGAAACCACCTCTGGCTCTGAGTACAAATGTCTTGTTTTCATAAGTTTTGAATTAAAATCTCCCACCAAACCTTAGTCACAATTTATGTTCCTAACACTAGCTTAATGATAACTAAGTTATTTTACTAAATTCTTTGTTATATTTAAAATTAATTGAAAGAAATACAGAGCATCTCAAAATAAATACAGTAACGAAAGGTTTAATGGAAGCCAATTAACTTAACACAAATACATTGAAACAGGAGTAAAACCTTATCACACTGACATTTGTGGTAGATCTATAAGGACACAGGAAATGTGTCAAGGCCGACAGGAAGCGTCGGTGCTTCCTAGAGCTAAACAGCGGTAGTGTAATTCCCTTACAGGACTGTCACGTACAGTTGACAGTACACATCCACTCTATCGCCCAACCACCGTACATATCTCTATGAGATATTTAGAAATTTAATATTTCTGGTTTCTTTCATGCATATATATTAACTATTCATACAAGGAACCAAACTTTATCACTGTGATGTCTATGGTGAATCATCTGCTGGACCTGGTCACTTAACTAAACTCAAGCATATTCATACAGGGGTGAAAGAATATTGTGACATCCGTGGTGTTCATGAGATAAATCTTTATCTCATGAATTACATTAACTACTCACAAACACTCACACAAGGGAAAAACGTTATCACTGAGATCTGTGATGAATCCTTCACTGAAACTGATCAATTTACTAAAGTAAAGCTCATTTATATAGGACTGAAGCTACATCATTGTGATATCTGTGGTAAATCATTCTCGATAGGAGTATTTTGACTGAACACAAACCTACACATACAGGAGAAAAGCCATATCATTGTGATATCTGTGGTAAATCATTCTCGATAGGAGTATTTTGACTGAACACAAACCTACACATACAGGAGAAAAGCCATATCATTGTGATATCTGTAGTAAATCATTCTCGATAGGAGTATTTTGACTGAACACAAACCTACACATACAGGAGAAAAGCCATATCATTGTGATATCTGTGGTACATCATTCTCTCAAAGTAGTAGCTTAACAACACTCAATCAACAGAACGGCCTGCTTGTCTAATTAACATGCAACTGACTGAGTACTCCACAGACACACATACCCTTCATATAGTTTTATTTTTATTTATTTATGCACCCTTTTCAAGCCTAGCCAAGCTCATGGGCCCTGTTTCCATGGCATATGTGTTCCCCTCAGCTGGACGGGATGCCAGTCCATCGCAGCATTATTCAAGAAACAGGAAGAAAGAGTGAGTGAAAGTTGGTCATCACAGGAATACAAAACACAAAATGGCTGACGGTTAGTAAGGAGAGACACACAAATAAGAAAGATGAAAGCAAAGGACCACTGATGCGGTCACAGAAGTGTGACGAAAGAACTCTGGCCGAAATAAGATTAGGATTAATGTAAAAAATAAATAACACTGAAGCAAAGAAACACCAAATATATGGTGCATGTGTTTTTATTGGCTAAACTGGCAAAATGACCATTCTGAAATACAACAATATCTGTTTCAACACACGATTTCACATCAAAAATCTTGCAAAACAAATATATAAACGTATATATATATATATGTATATATATATATATATATATATATATATATACATATATATATATATATATATCACGTGACCGACCAGTCCATCAGATGTAGTTACACATCGCTGGTCACAATGCGTTCACATTGTTTTAGCCTTTGAATGACACCACCCCGCTGGCTAAGCGAGCAGGCCAACAGAAGAAAGAGTGGTGAAAGAGTACTGCAGGGATCACCACCCCCTGCCGGAGCCTCGTGGAGCTTTTAGGTGTTTTCGCTCAATAAACACACACAACTGGGAATCAAAACCGCGAGTCTGCTGCCCTAATCACTGGTTATATTAATCTCTCTCTATATAAACGGCAGTTTGTCTGTGCGTGTTTCTGTGTGTCTGTTTGCTTGTACCCTCACCCTAACCATGGCTTTCAACCGATTCTGATGAAACTTGACACACGCATAGCCCAATGTCATAATTCAAAACTAACGCAGCGAAAATTTTGAAAAGTTCCCCCAGTTCTGAAAAAAATCGATAAATTCGACATGGGGTCGAGAATCAGGAATACGAACCACAAACTGTCTAGGGGACGCAACTCTACCTTTTTTAAATCTCAAAAACAAATTTACCATCATTTTTTTCCATTTTTTTGCTATTTTTTGGCTATAACTCTCTAAAAATGCTTTATAGTTATTTCCCTTACAAACCCGAGCAACGCCGGGCGATACTGCTAGTACATACATATATTCATGTGTGTGTGTGTGTGTTTTATGTTGTATGTCTCGTTTCTCTGGGGTTTTTTCGTTGTTCAAAAAAAGTTTGTTTTTATGTTTTCGTTTCTCATTGTGTTCAAGGTATTTTTTTATGTCCTGTACCCATATAAGCATGTCTGTATATAACGGGAAGCTTTATGAAAATAGACAAAAGACGAAGGCAGGTGGAAAACAAACGAACAATTGTATTAGTATGGCGCTCAGGAAATATAAATAAAACAAGTCTTTAACGTTTCGAGCCTACGCTCTTCAACAGAAAGATACACAGAGAGAAAAAAACACAGAAAGAAGGAGAGAAAAAAAATGCATGCAGTAGCTAACGAATCAACATGGCGGTACATATATGTCTGTATATATGCATATATTTATATATTACTAGCAGTATCGCCCGGCGTTGCTCAGGTTTGTAAGGGAAATAACTATAAAGCATTTTTAGAGAGTTATAGCCAAAAAATAGCAAAAAAATGGAAAAAAAATTATGGTAAATTTTTTTGAGTTAAAAAAGGTGGAGTTGCGTCCCCTAGACGGTCTGTGGTTTTTGTTTCTGATTCTCGACCCCATGTCGAATTTATCGATTTTTTTCAGAACTGGGGGAACTTTTCAAAATTTTCGCTGCGTTAGTTTTGAATTATGACATTGGGCTATGTGTGTGTCAAGTTTCATCAGAATCGGTTGAAAGCTGTGGTTAGGGTGAGGGTACAACCTGACAGACACACAGAAACACGCAGACAGACAAACTGCCGTTTATATAGAGAGAGATTTATATTATATGATTGAATGCCACGCGTTCCAAGTAAGTATATATATATATATATATATATATATATATATTAAATTAGAGATAAAACCACTATTAGGCAAATCAAACAGTGAAAAACATAAACCAAAACATAGAAATAAAATTAATTAATATAATATACAAAATATATTAAATATAAAATTCAAAATTTAAATTTAAAGTTAAAATTAAAAATTTTTTTTAATCATTAATTCATACTTATAAACTTTTATATATATATATATATATATATATATATATATTGATAAAACGGTAAGATAACAAAAGAAAGAAAGAGACCTCAATATTATGTAAATAGAGGAAATTTATCTATACAATATGTTACTTTACTCGGTAGTCAAGATAAAACTCTGAGTTTCAGATGCCGAAGTGGAAATCCACAACACCATCTCTTCGGTTATCTGGCTATTTTCTAAATAGCCAGATAACCGAAGAGATGGTGTTGTGGATTTCCACTTCGGCATCTGAAACTCAGAGTTAGCCAGATAACCGAAGAGATGGTGTTGTGGATTTCCACTTCGGCATCTGAAACTCAGAGTTTTATCTTGACTACCGAGTAATGTAACATATTGTATAGATATATATATATATATATATATATATATATATAATAAAAAATAAGAGTGAAAAAATTGGATATTAATTTAATAATAACATCAATTTAACACCAAGTGGTTTAGCGCATAAAAACCTGGGATACAGTAAAAATTAATACACAAATATAAGAGAGTGTCCACTATGTGGTCGCTCTAGCGCTAGAAATAGATCCGCAATGGTCTCAACCACCAAGAATTGTTCCCAAGGAGAATTAGCACAACTATATATATATATATTTTATTATTATTATTATTATCATTATCATCATATTATTACATGATCAAACGCCAAGCGTTCCAAGTAAATATATATATATATATATATATATATAGAGAGAGAGAGAGAGAATGATGCTTATAAACAAACAAAACTGTTTGGGTTTGATATACAAAATATAAATGCATGCATATATGTAAATAGTGGGAAAGAAAGAACTGGAAAATTTCAGACAATGAATATTTAAGTATAAACATTTAGATATTTCTGTACCAACAGAGCAAACTTACAGTACAAAGATAGAAAATTAAAGGGGAGAAGGTACAGTGTTATAAGTTCAATTGCCCTTTCTGGGGGCTTGGAGTTACTCCACTGCGTTCACCAAAATATGCAATCAGTAATGGAAGTAAATAAACTTTGGACAGATCCAGCCTCCATCTTCAGAGATGAGAGATAAAAGTCTAATCTAGATCTGGCTTGTTTTTGTTTTGTTTTTTTGTTTTTTTGTTTTTGGTTGTTGTTTTTTTTTTGTTTTTTCTTTAATTGCTAGTAATTAGCTGAATATTGTTAATCAAACTGAAAAAGATGCTCAAAGGTGTTCTCAGTCACTGCTGTGGGAAGAATGATACAATATCTCGGTCTAGATAATATCTTTTATTTATTTTTTTTTTGTACTTTCACTATCATTATCATCATCATCCTCATCATTCAGCATCCGCTTTCCATACTGCCATGGGCTGGATACGGTTTGACATGGAGCTGTTTACACTCCAAATGTTTGTTATGACATGGGTGTATGGCGTTCGTTGAAGAGAGAAGACGTGTTTCAACGTGTTATAAGCCTATTCTCCTGTCTCAGACACTTGGGATGTGACCGGCTCTGTTGCTGCTGGAGTTTTTGTGAGGTTTATCTTTACAAATGTTCAACTTCAGTCTTGCTGTACCTACACCAAGTGGTTACCAATTTACCAACGTGTCTTCTTTATGTAAATAACGAAATAAAGTGTCATATTTTCTAAGGTTGCTTTCTTGTTCCTGACGCCGGTAGTTTTTGGAAACAAAGAAGGAAATTGTGTTGCACCCAAACAGGGCAAAAGACCCAACATGTTCCAGACAGTTCCTTTACAGGTGTGTTTACACAGCACCAGCTCAGGTGCTTTCTATGTGGCACTTACACCTGAAAGGACACACCTGTATGGTGGAAAACAAAGATTTTACTTAGCTTGTTACATCTTATGAAGTATACTTCTGAAAAAAATCATTTACCAGAAGTCGGGCATGGCTGTGTGGTTAGGGAGCTTGCATCCTAGCTATGTGGTTTCGGGTTCAGTCCCACTGCGTGGCACTTTGGGCAAGTGTCTTCTACTGTAGCCCCGAGTCGACCGAAGCTTTGTGATTGAATTCGGCAGGCGGAAGTTACTGCCGTGTGTGTATATGTGCGTGTAGGTGCTTGTGCCTCTCCGAAAGAGAGAGAGGGATCACAGTGGTGTGAGGGCGCAATGGCCCAATGGTTAGGGTAGCAGACTCGCAGTTGTAGGATCATGGTTTCAATTCCCAGACCAGTCGTTGTGAGTGTTTATTGAGCAAAAACACCTAAAAACACAAAAGGCGACGAGCTGGCAGAAACGTTAGCACGCCGGGCGAAATGCTTAGTGGTATTTCATCTGTCGTTACGTTCCGAGTTCAAATTCCGCCAAGGTCGACTTTGCCTTTCATCCTTTCGGGGTCGATAAATCAAGTACCAGTTACGCACTGGGGTCGATGTAATCGACTTAATCACTCTGTCTGTCCTTGTTTGTCCCCTCTATGTTTAGCCCCTTGTGGGTAGTAAGGAAATATATATATAGCCCAGTGATTAGGGCAGTGGACTCACGGTTGTAGGATCGCGATTTCGATTCCCAGACCGGGCGTTGTGAGTGTTTATTGAGCGAAAACACCTAAAGCTCCACAAGGCTCCGGCAGGTGGGGGTGGCGATCCCTGCTGTACTCTTTTGCCGCAACTTTCTCTCTCTCTTTCTTCTGTTGGCCTGCTCACTTAGCCAGCGGGGTGGCGTCATTTGAAGGCTAAAACAATGCGAAGCGCATTGTGACCAGCGATGTGTAGCAACATCTGATAGCCTGGTCGGTCACGTGAAGATGATGATGATATATATATAGCCCAGTGGTTAGGGCAGCAGACTCGCGGTTGTAGGATTGCGGTTTCAATTCCCAGACCGGTCGTTGTGAGTGTTTATTGAGCGAAAACACCTAAAGCTCCATGAGGCTCCTGCAGGTGGGGGTGGCGATCCCTGCTGTACTCTTTCACCACAACTTTCTCTCTCTCTTTCTTCTGTTGGCCTGCTCACTTAGCCAGCGGGGTGGCGTCATTTGAAGGCTAAAACAATGCGAAGCGCATTGTGACCAGCGATGTGTAGCAACATCTGATAGCCTGGTCGGTCACAGTGATATTTGCGATGAAGTTTCCTGTATGTGACGATATTCGTGTCCTGTCAACTGATATTTATATAAGAATGATTCACCACAGGTATTGCAATGATATGTCTTCTCCCCTGTATGAATCCGTTTGTGTACATGTAAGTTACCTTTTTGAGAGAATGATTTTCCACAGACATCACAGTAATATGGCCTCTCAAATGTATGATCTGATTTCTGAAATTTTAAACTTTTCAAAGAGAATGGCTTATCACAGATATCACAATGAAACGGTTTCTCTTCTGGGTGGGTATCTTTGTGTCTTCTTAAATCACTTGCTTGAAAAAATGATTCATAACAGATATTGCATTGGTATGGCATCTCTCCACTATGAGTGGATTCGTGAATTTTGAAATGATGTTCCTGAGAAAACAATAAACCACAAATATCACAATGAAATGGCTTCTCTCCTGTATGAATACATTTGTGACTAATTAATAGGCGAGAATCAGAAAACGATCTGTCACAGATGTCACAACGATATGGTTTTTCTGTATCAGTACACTGGTGTTCATTTAGAAGGCCAATTTCACAGAATGATTTACCACAGGTAACACAGCCGTAGGGTTTCTCTTTTGAGTGAGTTTCTATGTGACTCCTTAATTGATAACTTTGAGAGAATGACATACCACAGATATCACAGACATATGGCTTCTCTCCTGTATGAATACGCTTATGAGTTCGTAAGTGTTGCCTTTGAGAGAACTCTGCCCGACAGATGTTACAACAATATCGCTGCTCCCCTTTATGAATGGGTCTGTGTTTAGTTAATTGGACAGAATTGGAGAAGGATTTACCACAGATATCACAACAAAGTCGTTTGTGTCTAGCTAAGGCACCTTTCAGAGAGAACGACTTTCCACATGTGTCGCAATGGTATGGCTTCTCTCCTGAATGAATACGGCTGTGAGAAACTAAGTTCTCTTCCTGGACGAATGATATGCCACAGATTTCGCAGAGAAACGGTTTCTCTGTGTTGCATGAATAATTTTATGGATAGTTAACTCCTGTTGATGAGAGAATACTTTATTACAAATGTCACACAGAAATGGTGAATCTGTTATCGCATTCAGCATCTCTTCCATTATAATTTACCCTTTTTATGACCTTCACATTAATTTCTCATCACAATATTCACATAGCTTTCTTGTTTTGCTTATATGTTATATTTGTTACAAATATCGGATCTGTTCTGTTTGAACGGCAGTTTTTTCTAGCCGTGTCATATGAAATTGTCACCCATAATTATGACCCTAGTATCGATAAAGGGCCTGATGGAGAAATGATCATTATGCCAATGTCATCTGATATTCTGAAATAAAAGAGAAAGAAAATGGTAAGATATAGAAGATACTTAAACAGCAGAGACACAACAGTGGACATTATATTACTTTTCTATAATAATAATATAGACACAGAAATGGTTATGTGGTTAAGAAGTTCCCTTTCTGGTCACGTGGTTTCAGGTTCAGTCCCACTGCATGGCACCTTGAGTGTCTTCTAATTTAGACCCAGAACAACC
This sequence comes from Octopus sinensis, assembly GCF_006345805.1. NCBI lineage: Eukaryota > Metazoa > Mollusca > Cephalopoda > Octopoda > Octopodidae > Octopus > Octopus sinensis. The sequence continues at coordinate 10,369,630 of NC_043023.1, forward strand.
AGAACCTTGTGAGTGGATTTGTTAGATCAAAACTGAAAGCAGCTTGTGGGATATTTTCCTTTTGAAGGCCAGATTTCAACACAATTTCTAGTTAACTAAACACTTTAAAACTTCATATACTGGTAGACTGTGTCAAAAGAAACATTATTTCTACTTGGCTTTCTTGATAAATTTGTAATTCGCTTGTTTAACGCAGTTTCATTTTTCGAATTTTAACCAATGAATCGCCTCTATTTGAGCTGAAATCATTTGCTGCGTCTAAAAACTGAGACAACATCCTGTAACTAACCCTAACCCTCACCCTCCCCCAAAACCTAACCCTAAATTTTTTTTCTTAATTGTTAAATTAATTTAATTGTTACGCGTGTAAAAAAACTAAAGCAATGGAAAATAATTTAAACAATTAACAAACAAAATAATTCTATAATTTTATACAAACGCTTTCCATACGTATATGGAAAGTGTGTGTTACAGAAAGCGTGTGTATAAAATTATAGAATTATTTTGTATGTTAATTGTTTAAATTATTTTCCATTGCTTTAGTTTTTTTTACACGCGTAACAATTAAATTAATTTAACAATTAAGAAAAAAATTTAGGGTTAGGTTTAGGGGAGGGTGAGGTTAGGGTTAGTTACAGGATGTTGTCTCAGTTTTTAGACGCAGCAAATGATTTCAGCTCAAATAGAGGCGATTCATTGGTTAAAATTCGAAAAATGAAACTGCGTTAAACAAGCGAATTACAAATTTATCAAGAAAGCCAAGAGAAAAAAATGTTTTATTTTGACACATTCTACCAGTATACGAAGTTTAAAAGTGTTTAGTTAACTAGAAATTGTGTTGAAATCTGGCCTTCAAAAGGAAAAGATCCCAGCTTGTTCTGCCTAGGCCATGTAAGAGTACCCATGTGGTGTAACATAAAGGCACCTGTGTGATATCATGTAAAAGTACTTGAGCAGTGCCATATATAAAGTGCCCTAAAAAGGTAAACTGTATGACGCATGTGTGTGAACAGCCATGCTACATGGCAGTGAAACATGGGCCATGACTGCTAAGGACATGCGTTGGCTTGCAAGAAATGAAGCTAATATGCTCTGCTGGATGTGTAATGCCAGTGTGCATAATGTCAGAGTGTAAGCGCCCTGAGAGAAAAGTTGGACATAAGAAGCATCAAATGTGGTGTGCAAGAGAGACGACTGCACTGGTATGGTTATGTGTTGTGTATGGATGAGGACAGCTGTGTGAAAAAGTGTCACACCCTAGCAGTAGAGGGAACCTGTGGAAGAGGTAGACCCAGGAAGACCTGAGATGAGGTGGTGAAGCACGACCTTTGAATATTGGGTCTCATGCACGTAAAAAGCACCATCTGAATGTGGCTGATGCCAGCGCCGCCTTGACTGGCTTCTGTGCCAGTGGCACGTAAAAAGCATCATCCGTCCATGGCCGTTGCCAGCCTCGCCTGGCACCTGTGCCGGTGGCACATAAAAAGCACCATCCGAATTGTGGCCGATGCCAGCGCTACCTTGACTGGCCTCCGTGCCGGTGGCACGTAAAATGCACCAATCCGATCATGGCCGTTGCCAGCCTCGCCTTGCACCTGTGCAGGTGGCACGTAAAAAGCACCCACTACACTCATGGAGTGGTTGGCGTTAGGAAGGGCATCCAGCTGTAGAAACACTGCCAGATCAGACTGGAGCCTGGTGCAGCCTTCTGGCTTCCCAGACCCCGATTGAACCATCCAACCCATGCTAGCATGGAAAACGGACGTTAAACGATGATGATGATGATGATGATGCAGGTGATGATGAGTTTCCAAGACCTTTGGAGATAAGTTGTGCTTGAGAAGACCCAGCAAGCCAAGTGAAACCATAGCTGTGGCCTATGCCAGTGTATAATAACTGGCCCTTTAAGGGTACCCTTCAATCATTGGGCAATAAACTGTGCTTCTGAAGACCTGTTGAGTCAAGTGAAGTTGTTGTTGTGGCCAATGCGTGTCACCTTGGGCAAGTGTCTTCTGCTATAGCCCCAGGCCGACCAAAGCCTTGTGAGTGGATTTGGTAGACGGAAACTGAAAGAAGCCCGTCGTATATATGTATGTGTGTGTATATGTTTGTGTGTTTGTGTTTGTCCCCCCAACATTGCTTGATAACCGATGGTGGTGTGTTTGCATCCCTGTAACTTAGCGGTTCATCAAAAGAGACCGAGGCTTACAAAGAATAAGTCCTGGGGTCGATTTGCTCGACTAAAGGCGGTGCTCCAGCATGGCAACAGTCAAATGACTGAAACAAGTGGATGGAAGCACTCTGTCGGTTACGATGATGAGGGTTCCGGTTGATCCGAATCAACGGAACAGCCTGCTCGTGAAATTAACGTGTAAGTGGCTGAGCACTCCACAGACACATGCACCCTTAACGTAGTTCTCGGGGATAGTCAGCGTGACACAGAGAGTGACAAGGCCGGCCCCTTTGAAATACAGGTACAACAGAAACAAGAAGTAAGAGTGAGAGAAAGTTGTGGTGAAAGAGTACAGCAGGGATCACCACCATCCCCTGCCGGAGCCTCGTGGAGCTTTAGGTGTTTTCGCTCAATAAACACTCACAACGCCCGGTCTGGGAATCGAAACCGCGATCCTATGACTGCAAGTCCGCTGCCCTAACCACTGGGCCATTGCACCTTCACACTGAAACAAGTAAGTAAAGTAAAGTAAAGAGTAGCCAAAGACACTTGTTGTCAGGTATTGTCATGTTGGAAAACTACCCCTTTCCTGTTGGCAATCTCTGGCCTTGATTCTTTGAATTTTTTGTTCAAATTAGCCAGCTGACGACACTACACACCAGAATTAATGGTCTGGTTTTGTGAGAGAAGCTCATAAAAAATAATGCCTTTATGATCCCACCAAACACAAAGCGTAGCTTTTTTTAGCATGGATACTCTCTTTTACTCTTTTACTTGTTTCAGTCATGTGACTGTGGCCATGCTGGAGCACCACCTTTAGTCAATCAAATCAACCCCAGGACTTATTCTTTGTAAGCCCAGTACTTATTTTATTGGTCTCTTTTATTGGACATAAACACACCAGCATCAGTTGTCAAACAATGCTAGGGGGACAAACACAGACACACACACACACACACATATATATATATATATATATATATATATATATATACATATATACGACGGGCTTTGGTCAGCCCGAGGCTATAGTAGAAGACACTTACCCAAGGTGCTATGCAGTGGAACTGAACCCGGCACCATGTGGTTCGTAAACAAGCTAATTACTACACAGCCACTATTCATCTTTGGTTGCTGTTTTGGGAAATCCTTATGCAAACTTCAGAATTTTTATTACACTATAATAATAATGAAATTATTGTATACAGTGACACAGGAGTGGCTGTGTGGTAAGTAGCTTGTTTACCAACCACATGGTTCTGGGTTCAGTCCCACTGCGTGGCACCTTGGGCAAGTGTCTTCTACATATAGCCTCAGGCCGACCAAAGCCTTGTGAGTGGATTTGGTAGATGGAAACTGAAAGAAGCCTCTCGTATATATGTATATATATATATATATATTGATGTATGTGTATGAGTTTGTCCACCTAGCATTGCTTGACAACCGATACTGGTGTGTTTATGTCCCCGTTAATTAGCGGTTCGGCAAAAGAGACTGATAGAATAAGTACTGGGCTTACAAAGAATAAGTCCCGGGGTCGAGTTGCTCAATTAAAGGCGGTGCTCCATCATGGCCGCAGTCAAATGACTGAAACAAGTAAAAGATTACTTAGTTTAAAAAATTATTTACTTTGCATTTTATTTACTCTGTTTGAAAAATATTTAATTTGTTGATCCTACAAGTTGTTGGATCAACTACTTACGACCAGCTAGCGCGGATGCGCTAGTACACGCACCGGGACCACCATTCGCTAGTAGTACCTGAAACTGCATTAGCCCCCTCTGGAGCAACTGTTAAATCTCTCGTTTCTGGCTCGAATCCAACCCCAGAAAACGGAAATGTTCTTTAGCGGTTCGGCAAAAGAGACCGATAGAATAAGTACTGGGCTTACAAAGAATAAGTCATGGGGTCGATTTGATTCGACTAAAGGCGATGCTCCAGCTTGGCCGCAGTCAAAATGACTGAAACAAGTAAAAGAGAAAGAGAAAGAGTGCTCAAGTGCAACACAACATGTTTTTGTACACAGTCCATTTTTCATCTCCGGTCACCGGTTGTTTCAAAAAGCATGCTTTCATCCCTTTTCAAGAGTATATCACAAACAGAATCCCAGTCCAAGCAATTCTTTTCCGAGAGATTGTGGGGGACCCATACATTATTATAGTGAGAATGAGTTTTCTGCAATTTTTGCCTTCAAAACATCTTCATCCAATTTTGAAGGTCTTCCACTGCGACTGTCATCTTCCAAGCTAAGCTCTCTCTCTTACTCTTTTTAATTGTTTCAGTCATTTGACTGCGGCCATGCTGGAGCACCGCCTTTAATCGAGCAACTCGACCCCCGGGACTTATTCTTTTGTAAACCCAGTACTTATTCTAACGGTCTCTTTTGCCGAACTGCTTAGTGACGGGGACATAATCACACCAGCATCGGTTGTCAAGCGATGCTAGGGGACAAACACAGACACACAAACACACACACACACACACACGCATATATATATATATATGGGCTTCTTTCAGTTTCCGTCTACCAAATCCACTCACAAAGCTTTGGTTGGCCCGAGGCTATAGCAGAAGACACTTGCCCAAGGTGCCACGCAGTGGGACTGAACCTGGAACCATGTGGTTGGTAAACAAGCTACTTACCACACAGCCACTCCTGCGCCTAGGCTTTAAATTTTGCAAACTACCTTTGAACAGTTGATTCCCTACACCATAAACTTCACAAATGTTTCTGCAAGTCTTTGCATGGGAATTCTTATGATTATGCAAAAAAAAGGGCGATTTAGCTGTTATTTTTAGCAATCCCACGACCACCTGATACATTCTTAGTTTCTTTGTCACCCTGACATGTATTGATTTTTGACAAGACTTCCGCCCATCCCTGCCATAAACCACCCTTAAAAAAATTTTCGTCACTACCCCCCACTTTTCGGGGAATACGAATCTGCAAAACAATTGGCAAAAATCAACATTTCTAAATCCCCCCCCCCCCCATTTCCTTCGTTTTTAACCTTTTTCACAATTTTTTTTTCAAAATATGCAAAACAATACGGAGATTATAATTCTGAAAAAATTTTCCAAAAATCGTTGTAAAATTTTTTTTAAGAATTTTTTTTTTTTCTAAGTATGCGGAAAAATACGGACATCATGATTCGGACAAAAATTTCAAAACATTTCTGTACTTACGGGTACGCTTTTAGGGTTACGGTTAGGGTTTTAGGGTTAGGGTTAGGGTTTTAGGGTTAGGGTGTTAGGGTTTAGGGTTAGGGTTTTAGGGTTAGGTTAGGGTTTAGGGTTAGGGTTTTAGGGTTTAGGGTTAGGGTTTTAGGGTTAGGGTTTTAGGGTTGGGTTTTAGGGTTAGTGTTGGGGAAAAAAGTCAAAATTGAAGATGTTGGTGGGGAAAGGCAGGGAAATTTTTCCCAATGTCGAACCTCCATATCCGAAAACAGGGATTTTTGGCAAAAATAATTACTAAAATAAAAAAATTAGGGAGAAAATGGGGGGACGGGCATAAGTCTTTCCAGATTTTTTGGCAGATTTTTCTCCCTATAATTATTTAATGGAATGATCATGCCCCGCCAAGGGTGGTCCAGCGCTGGGATTCAAGCAATAAAGTCTGACTGATTTTTAAAAAACTTTGAAAAACAGTAGATTTATTGGGTGGGGTAAGCGATGTTGGGGGGACAAACACAGACACACAAACACACACACACACATATATATATACATATATACGACGGGCTTCTTTCAGTTTCCGTCTACCAAATCCACTCACAAGGCTTTGGTCGGCCCGAGGCTATAGTAGAAGACACTTGCTCAAGGTGCCACGCAGTGGGACTGAACCCGGAACTTTTACTCCTTTACTTGTTTCAGTCATTTGACTGAGGCCATGCTGGAGCACAGCCTTTAATCGACCCCGGTTTATGGTGTAGGGAATCAACTGTTCAAAGGTGGTTTGCAAAATTTAAAGCTGGAGGTGCAGGAGTGGCTGTGTGGTAAGTAGCTTGTTTACCAACCACATGGTTCCAGTTCAGTCCCACTGCATGGCACCTTGGGCAAGTGTCTTCTACTATAGCCTCAGGCCGACCAAAGCCTTGTGAGTGGATTTGGTAGACGGAAACTGAAAGAAGCCTGTCGTATATAGGCAAAGGAGTGGCTGTGTGGTAAGTAGCTTGTTTACCAACCACATGGTTCCGGATTCAGTCCCACTGCGTGGCACCTTGGGCAAGTGTCTTCTACTATAGCCTCAGGCCGACCAAAGCCTTGTGAGTGGATTTGGTAGACGGAAACTGAAAGAAGCCTGTCGTATATAGGCAAAGGAGTGGCTGTGTGGTAAGTAGCTTGTTTACCAACCACAAGTCTGACTGATTTTTAAAAAATTGAAAAAACAGTAGAACTAATAGGATTTATTGGGTGGGGTAAACAATTTTTTTTTTCTAATTTCTCATAATCGTATAAATACCCATGTGTAGAACATAAATTCACAAAAGTTTTCTGAAAACTCCAGAAACCTTTTCAAAAAATTAAGTGAGACTTATAAGGAGTACTTAAAGCAGAACTTTTCGCCAATTTCAGAAAATGGGATAGAATAAAAATAAGAGGGGAATTAATGTTTTTGTTTATTTGTTAGTTTTTTTTTTGGGGGGGGGATGTCGTGACAAGTTTGAGTTATTTTTTAGGGCGTTGTGCAAAAAAAAAAATAAAAGTGGGTGAGATATTCTGAAAATCATTAATTACCCAAAACTGAATAAATAATTTTTTTTTTTAATTTTTTAAAATTAAAAAAAAAAAAAACTTACTCGTATTTCAGAAAATGGGATAGAATAAAAATAAGAGGGAGGGGAATTAGTGTTTTTGTTTATTTGGGGAGGGAGGAGGGGGGAGGGGGGTCGTGAAAAGTTTGAGTTATTTTTTAGGGCGTTGTGCAAAAAAAAAGTAAAAGTGATTGAGATATTCTGAAACTCCGTCAAATCATTAATTACCCACAGCTGAATAAATAATTTAATTTTTTTTCTTTTTTAATTAAAAAAAAAAAACTTACTCGTATTCCTCTACAATTTTCTCATCTCTGTTTTTCATCGCCAATGTTTCTCTACTCGTGTTAACTCTTTCATTTCCTGGTTTAATTTGGTTCAAACGTAACTCAAGATTTCACAAAAGATATTAAAAAACCTGACTAGGAGTTAAACGAAACGTAGAAACATCCAGTAGTTGTTACCTGGGTTTCCCCGACCCTATTTGTATTTACTTTTATATTTCCTTTCGAGAAATAAGTTGAAAAATGAATAAATATTATTTGTTCTTCAAAGAAAATCAGAAAAAGTTCATATGTGAGAACACCAAATTGTATTTTACGGTCCGACATTGTGCCAAGTCTATCAAATATAGAAGATATAAAAAAAATATTTACACAACTCCGAGTATAAAAACAATGTTTGTTTTTATACTTAAGATAATTTTTTTGTATTTAAATACTACTTTCATACACCACATCACGCAGTTTACGATGTACGGAGGAAAAATTGCATTCCGCTTGTCGTATTTCCGAGTCGACATTTCTAGATTTCTATTGTCAATTTGTGACCTGGTTGGATGGGCATTTAGCGTAATTAATACGGCAACTTTAATACGGTTTGTGCAGCAATAACAGGTAAGATATATATTATATATCATTTCGTAAAAGTAAGGTGAACATCGGCAATTGTAAACCTTTTGATGTTGCTGATCAAAGATCGATATTAATTGCGTTGTCCTGCACTGATTGTCTGAAGTTGGTAATTAAACGGATTTAATTAATTACAAAGCAAATTAACAATATATTTATTATTCTAGATCGTTCTCTGAACTACCATCCATGATTGTATCGTAATCTCTTAATGAACAGACAATAATAAAACAGTAAACACTTTCCATTGTTACACCATCAAAACATTAATTATTATTTAATTATTTGGATATTAATTAATATAGACAAGGTGTCGTCGAAAATCCCGGTTCCCTCGTTACATATCGCTCTTTGACATTCCATATATGCCCAACAGTAGTGAATTATAGTTAATACAACAGGTACTCGTGAAAATATATTGAAGGAAAATATATTTAAAATAAAACTACACACAAATAATATTATTACGATCGTTAGAACATGGTAGTAATCTTGTAGAATGGAGTCGGAAATTATCTTGGGGGTAGGGCCTTGAAGAATTTTTAGTCGAATGAATAGACCTCGCTACTTTTTCTTTTTTTTTTTTTTTATGCTGGTATTTATACTATCGGTTTTCTTTTGCCGAACCGTTAAGTTACGGGGATGTAAACACACCATCTCCAGTTGTCAAGCGGTGGTTGGGGGACAAACAAAGACATGATAGATGGATGGACGGACAGACAGACAGACAGACAGACAGATAGATAGATAGATAGATAGATAGATAGATAGATAGATAGGTAAATAGATAGATAGGTAAATAGATAGATAGGTAAATAGATAGATAGATAGATGGAAAGATAGATAGATAGGTAGATAGATAGATAAAGATATAGATAGATAGATATAGATAGATAGGTAGATAGATAGATAGACAGACAGATATAGATAGATAGATAGATAGATAGGTAGGTAAATAGATAGACAGATAGATAGATAGACAGATAGATAGACAGATAGATAGATAGACAGATAGATAGATAGATAGACAGATAGATAGATAGAAAGAAACACACACCGGACTTCTTTCGGTTTCTGTCGTTCAAATCCATTTACAAGGCTTTTGGTCGACCTGGGGCTATAGTAGAAGACATTTACTAAAGGTGCCGTGCAGCGAGACTGAACCTGGAACCAAGTGATTGGGAAGCAAGCATCTTACAACACAGCCACTCCTCCAAAATCCGTAATTTCTTCAGATTTGGGCGGAATTCTACTTTAAGCACGCCTTATAACAACTCTCTTTTACTCTTTTACTTGTTTCAGTCATTTGACTGCGGCCATGCTGGAGCACCGCCTTTAATCGAGCAACTCGACCCCGGGACTTATTCTTTTGTTAGCCCAGTACTTATTCCATCGGTCTCTTTTGCCGAACCGCTAAGTGACGGGGACGTAAACACACCAGCATCGGTTGTCAAGCAATGCTAGAGGGACAAACACAGACACACAAACACACACACACATACATATATACGACAGGCTTCTTTCAGTTTCCATCTACCAAATCCACTCACAAGGCATTGGTCGGCCCGGGGCTATAGTAGAAGACACTTGCCCAAGATGCCACGCAGTGGGATTGAACCCGGAACCATGTGGTTGGTTAGCAAGCTACTTACCACACAGCCACTCATAACTTTTTTTTTTTTATTTTTGGAATTTTCTGAAATTTTTTCTGAATTTGTGTGCTACTCACAGGAACTGTTACTTTTTTTTTTTTAAATTAGAAAAACTTTAATTTTTTTTCTTTGAATATCGTAAAAATGTTTTTTTTTACTGTTTTCATACTCCTGTGAAGGATCTTTTCGTTTTGAACGGCAGTTTTTTCTAGGTGTGTCATATGAAATTGTCACCCATAATTATGACCCTAGTATCGATCCATTGCATTTCAATCTGTCTTAGGGTTAGGGTTAGGGGTGGGAGAAGGATATCTTTTTTTCTTCACAAATGTAAATAAACCCAATCTGTTTCTTAAACGAGTGACATATTCATACGGCACAGAATGTTTTCACCTCAATAGACGTCATTGATTGGTTGAAATTGCAGAAACTGAAGAAAAACAACAACAAATATCTTACAAACTATAGAATTTTCTCAATAAAGCCAAGAGAAAAAGATGTTTTATAAACACATTCTACCAGTATACGAAGTTTAAAAGTGTTTAGTTTCGTGGAAATTATTTTTAAAAAACTGCCGTTCAAACCGAAAAGATTCCCTGTGAATCCTCTCGCGAGTAAAATACAAATTCGTGAAAAAATTTCTGAAATTTCCAAAACATAGAAAAAGTAAGGAGGTGTTTATCTGATGTGCTTAAATCAGAATTCTGCCCAAATTTCTCTTATTTTAAACGCCGGAGGTTATGGTTATGCATAACAATATTGTTACGAGTTTTAGCTTCTAAATAATTACTGTAACCTCGAAGGTTTCACATACTTATATAATTTCCACAAATTATTTACAGCTTAAAAGTGAATCTTAGATCTTTTCCTTTTGAACGGCAGACAATTTCTAGTTAACTAAACACTTTAAAACTCCGTATACTGGTAGAATGTGTCAAAATAAAACATTTTTTCTCTTGGCTTTCTTGAGAAAATTGTAATTTGTTAGTTTAACGTAGTTTAATTTTTCGAATTTTAACCAATCCTATGCTCTCTTTTGAGCTAAAATCATTTGCTTCGTCTAAAACTGAGACAACATCCTGTAACTAACCCTCACCCTCCCCCTAACCCTAACCCTAAATTTTTTTTTTCTTAATTGTTAAATTAATTTTATTGTTACGCGTATAAAAAAAACTAAAGAAATGGAATTTAATTAATTTAACAATTAAGAAAAAAAAAGTTAGGGTTAGGGGGGAGGTTTAGGGTTAGTTACAGGATGTTGTCTCAGTTTTAGACGCAGCAAATGATTTTAGTTGAATGGAGGTAATCGATTGGTTAAAATTGCCGAAATGCTTGGATTTTCAGACAAAATATCTTACAAACTATAGAATTTTCTCAATAAAGCCAAGAGAAAAAGATGTTTTATAAACACATTCTACCAGTATACGAAGTTTAAAAGTGTTTAGTTACATGGAAATTATTTTAAAAAACTGCCGTTCAAACCGAAAGGATCCCAATCTGTTTCTTAAACGAGGGACATATTCATACGGCACAGAATGTTTTCACCTCAATAGACGTCATTGATTGGTTGAAATTGCAGAAACTGAAGAAAAACAACAACAAATATCTTACAAACTATAGAATTTTCTCAATAAAGCCAAGAGAAAAAGATGTTTTATATACACATTCTACCAGTATACGAAGTTTAAAAGTGTTTAGTTACGTGGAAATTATTTTAAAAAACTGCCGGTCAAACCGAAAAGATCCCAAATATCTTACAAACCATAGAATTTTCTCAATAAAGCCAAGAGAAAAAGATGTTTTATAAACACATTCTACCAGTATACGAAGTTTAAAAGTGTTTAGTTACGTGGAAATTATTTTAAAAAACTGCCGGTCAAACCGAAAAGATCCCAAATATCTTACAAACTATAGAATTTTCTCAATAAAGCCAAGAGAAAAAGATGTTTTATAAACACATTCTACCAGTATACAAAGTTTAAAAGTGTTTAGTTACGTGGAAATTATTTTAAAAAACTGCCGGTCAAACCGAAAAGATCCCAAATATCTTACAAACTATAGAATTTTCTCAATAAAGCCAAGAGAAAAAGATGTTTTATAAACACATTCTACCAGTATACAAAGTTTAAAAGTGTTTAGTTACGTGGAAATTATTTTTAAAAACTGCCGTTCAAACCGAACTGATCCCAAATATCTTACAAACCATAGAATTTTCGGTTTGACCAAGAGAAAAAAATGTTTTATTTTGACACATTCTACCAGTATACGAAGTTTAAAAGTGTTTAGTTACGTGGAAATTATTTTAAAAAACTGCCGTTCAAACCGAAAAGATCCCAAATATCTTACAAACTATAGAATTTTCTCAATAAAGCCAAGAGAAAAAGATGTTTTATAAACACATTCTACCAGTATACGAAGTTTAAAAGTGTTTAGTTACCTAGAAATTGTGTTGACATCCGCAGTTCAAAAGGAAAAGATCCTGTATCTTTATTAAATGTTCATCAACAACGTTTCCAGATGTAAACAGTGAATCGGTGTTATGCCTTTTTACCAAACTTCAAAAGAAATTGTCTCATTGTTAGATTCAAGGTTTTCAAAGGTTTTATTCACTTTATTCTCTGACATAAGCATCCATCTTTGACACTAAATTCGTATCTCATCAAAATTAAGCCGACTTTAAAGCTGCAGACACAAAGATACAATATATGTATGTCTTAGGCCCCCTAAAACTTAGGGCAGTGCTTTTCAAACTTTTTGCTGGAGCAGAACCCCAAAGAAACATTCCACTGGCTCGAGGAACCCCTGTGCAATAATTTAATTGTCTTATGCACAGGAGACTTAAAAATTACTGCCGATTTTAGCAGTTTTGTAACTTCTTGCGGAACCCGTGCACTGTACTGGTGGAACCCTAAGGTTCCGTGGAACCCTGGTTGAAAAACCACTGACTTAGGGTATCACAAGCAACACTCATTCTAATATATATGTATATATATATATATATATGTATGTATATATGTATATATATATATATATATATATATATATATATATATATATAATAATAATAAATATTAGGGAATGAATCCAAAATTACAGGGAAAAATCAGATTTAGGGTTAAATCCAATTTTATAGTAAAATATTATATAATATAATTCGAGACAAAACCACTATTTAAAACCAAACAAGGAAAGACTTAATCAATACATAAAATTTTACTATAAATTAAATAAACCGCCACTACAATTGTTTCATGTCTGCTACCGACAATCTTCAGGTGGATTTTCGATCTTCTAATCAGTATCAAATTTTGATACTGATTAGAAGATCGAAAATCCACCTGAAGATTGTCGGTAGCAGACATGAAACAATTATAGTGGCGGTTGATTTAATTTATAGTAAAATTTTATGTATTGATTAAGTCTTTCCTTGTTTGGTTTTAAAATAGTGGTTTTGTCTCGAATTATATTATATATATATATATATATATATATATATATGTATGTTTGTATATATATATATACTTTATAATTACGGTTCAGCAACGATTTGCTTCATCACATACCGAAGTTTAGAAATAGCAGTCAAAAAACCTTAGCTATTCCTTCTACTTTAAAAGGGACCCAGAAAAACCAAAGTACTTGAAAACAATCCACGCAGGCAAAAGGTAAAAATATCAAGTACTTTGGTTTTTCTGGGAGTCCCTTTTTAAAGTAGAAGAAATAGCTAAGGTTTTTTGACTGCTATTTCTAAACTTCTGTATGTGGTAAAGCAAATCTTTGCTGAACCCTAATTATAAAGTATTACTTAAGCTTCCCATGAAATGGTCTTTTTCATGCCGAATTCTACTTGGTGAAATTACTGATTACTTCTTAATTAATTAATTTTACCCGTTGTTATTATACATATATATATATATAATATATATATATATATATATATATATATATATATATATGTGTGTGTGTGTGTGTGTGTGTGTGTGTGTATGTATATATATGTGTGTATATTTCTTTTATCTTTTACGGGTTTCACCAGAGGCTAGCATGGAAAGCAGACATTAAATGATGATGATGATGACGACATATCACATCGTCATCAGAAGCTGGAAGGCTTCATCAGGCCCAGTCAGATCTGGCAGTGTTTCTACAGCTGGATGCCCTTCCTAACGCCAACCACTCCGTGAGTGTAGTGGGTGCTTTTTACGTGCCACCCGCACAGGTGCCAGACAGAGCTGGCAAACGGCCACGAACGGATGGTGCTTTTACGTGTCACCAGCACGGGGGCCAGGCGAGGCTGGCAACGGACACGAACGGATGGTGCTTTTACATGCCACCAACACGGGGGCCAGCCAGGGCTGGCAAACGGCCATGAAACGGATGGTGCTTTTACGTGTCACCGGCACGGGGGCCAGGCGAGGCTGGCAACGGACACGAACGGATGGTGCTTTTACGTGCCACCGACATAATGTATATATTTCTTTATTGCCCACAGGAGGCTAAACATAGAGGGGACAAACAAGGACAGACAAAGGGATTAAGTCGATTATATCGATCCCAGTGTGTAACTGGTACTTATTTAATCAACCCCGAAAGGATGAAAGGCAAAGTCGACCTCGGCAGAATTTGAACTCAGAATGTAGCAGCAGACAAAATACCGCTAAGCATTTCGCCCGGCTTGCTAACGATTTTGCCACCTTCTCGAGCCACCCCTGGCTCATAAGGGCCGGTTTCCTGGTTTCCTTGGCATATAGGTTCCCCACCTGGACGGGACGCCAGTCCATTGCATGTGAGCTGCAAGATGCAGGAGGAAAGAGTGAAAGAAAGTTTTGGCGAAAGAGTCAGCAGAAGTTTTGCCATTACCTTCTGCTGGAGCCACGTGGAGCTTAGGTGTTTCGCTCATAAACACACACATCGCCCGGTCTGAGATTCGAACCTGCGATCCCTCGACCGCGAGTCCGCTGCTCTAACCACTAGGCCATGTGCCTCCACACATCATAATGTATGGATTTATCATCACAATGACAGCAGTGTTTATTACAATATGCATACATCTGCAAAAACTGAAGGAAACACAAAGTCCAATTATTCCAGTAAAGCGTTAGTATCTATTGGTTTTCTCTATAAAAATGTAAAATTTCCATTGTTCTACCTTTACTTTGTGAGTATCCTCTATATCTCACGTTCTCGTTTCTCTATTATCATTTCAGAATATCAGAAACAGCGAAGAACCGTTCACTTCTGATACATCATCAATATTTATCATTTTTGAAAGATTGAAGGAATTTATTGCACAGAACAGAAATAATTCTGTTTATATGAATCCATGGTGACTTCCGGATAAATATTTCTTTAGAACTCAGATAAATATCAATGTTTGTTTTTTTCGCTGCCTAAAAAGGTGTATAAACTGATTTTGCGTTCAAATTTCTATTTTTCCATTGCATACCCATAAAATTATCAACCATCGTACAAACAATAACTCTGAGCACCTTTTCAAACTCCACCCGTCTAACACCCGTGGACATATTTACAAAGTCAGAAAACAGCACAGCTCCCATGACTTCAGGAAACATTTTTTCACGCTGAGAGTTGTTGAAGCATGGAACAAACTGCCAGCATCAGTTGTTAGTTGTCGGAGCAATGTATCCTTCAAAACTTCCATGCTTCCTGAGATTCGCCAACACTCCACCTGATTTTCTCCCCTCCATACACACGCAAACATGTATCTGACTCATACACTGTTCGTTTTCCAGACATTTCTACACTACTGCATGTACTTTATATGCACTTTCTGACAAGTTGTGGTGCACCTGAGCACTGTATACAATAATTTCATTATATCTACAAGATTATTTCACAAACTTCTTAAAAGTGGAAAAATTTACTGAAGTGTTTGTAGCATCTTCAATGAACTTTTTGTTCACCATTGATGAAAATATAACAGCAGTAATATTTACTAGGAATAAACGAATAAAAACAAAAAGAAAATCGCCTGTATATTGTGGTAAGGAAAAGAAAAATGATGGAAAATGAGTTAAGTGAGAAGATGGTTACACATGGAACACCAGCTGAAAAGATTGTCTTTTCTGATGATTTAAAGAATGTGAAAAGCAAAAAGTCATATCATTGTGATACCTGTGGTAAATCATTCTCTCAGAATAGCAAACTAACTAAACATAAATCTATTCATACAGGAGAAAAACCATATCATTGCGATGTCTGTGATAAATCATTTTCACAAAAAGACTATTTAACCACTCACCTGCGTATTCACACAGGTGAGAAGCCGTATCAGTGTGACATCTGTGATAAGTCGTTCTCCCAAAGTGTTCACTTAACTAAACACAAACGCATTCATACAGGGGAAAAGCCATATTTCTGTGAAGTCTGTTGTAAATCATTTGCTGAGAATGGTACCTTAACCAGACATAAACGTATTCACACAGGGGAAAGGCCATACGAATGTGATATCTGTAATAAATCATTTACTCAAAAGGATAACCTAACCACTCACCAACGCATTCATACAGGTGAAAAACCGTATTGTTGTGATGTCTGCGGTGAATCATTCTCACAAAACGTACACTTAACTAAACACAAAACCATTCATACAGGAGGGAAACTTTATTTCTGTGATATTTGTGATAAATCGTTCACTGAAAAAAGTTCCTTAAAACGACACATCCGCATTCATACAGGTGATAAACCATATCATTGTGATATCTGTTTTAGATCGTTCTCCGAGAATCATACCTTGACTATTCACAAACGCAGCCATACAGGAGAAAAGCCATATCATTGTGACAGTTGTGGTAAATCGTTCTCGGACACTGGTCATTTAGCTCGGCATGTACGGATTCATACCGGGGACAAACCGCATCACTGCGATATCTGTGGAAAATCATTCTCGGAAAATGGAGATTTAACGAGACACATCCGGATTCATACAGGTGAGAAACCGTATCAGTGTGACGTTTGTAGTAAATCATTCTCTCATGGACATGCCTTGACCACTCACAAACGCACTCATACAGGAGAGAAACCATATCACTGCGATGTCTGCGGTAAATCCTTCTCTGAAACTGGTCACTTGAGTAGACACAAACGCATTCATTCAGGACTGAAACTACATCACTGTGATATCTGTGGTAAATCTTTCTCCGAAATAAGTCATTTAACTGAACATATTGCTATTCATACAGGACAGTAACAATATCGAAATATGGGGTCAAAATACATACATATTTCTTTTTCTCTACTACCCACAAGGGGCTAAACATAGAGGGGACAAACAAGGACAGACAAACGGATTAAGTGAATTACATCGACCCCAGTGCATAACTGGTACTTATTTAATCGACCCTGAAAGGATGAAAGCCAAAGTCGACCTCAGCAGAATTTGAAACCAGAACATAAAGACAGACGAAATACCTATTTCCTTACTACCCACAAGGGGCTAAACAGAGAGGGGACAAACAAGGACAGACAAATGGATTAAGTCGATTACATCGACTCCAGTGCGTAACTGGTACTTATTTAATCGATCCCGAAAGGATGAAAGCCAAAGTCGACCTCAGCGGAATTTGAACCCAGAACGTAAAGACAGACGAAATACCTATTTCTTTACTACCCACAAGGAACTAAACAGGGAGGGGACAAACAAGGACAGACAAACGGATTAAGTCGATTACATCGACCCTAGTGCGTAACTGGTACTTATTTAATCGACCCCGAAAGGATGAAAGCCAAAGTCGACCTCAGCGGAATTTGAACCCAGAACGTAAAGACAGACGAAATACCTATTTCTTTACTACCCACAAGGAACTAAACAGGGAGGGGACAAACAAGGACAGACAAACGGATTAAGTCGATTACATCGACCCTAGTGCGTAACTGGTACTTATTTAATCGACCCTGAAAGGATGAAAGCCAAAGTCGACCTCAGCGGAATTTGAACCCAGAACGTAAAGACAGACGAAATACCTATTTCTTTACTGCTCACAAGGAGCTAAACAGGGAGGGGACAAACAAGGACAGACAAACGGATTAAGTCGATTACATCGACCCTAGTGCGTAACTGGTACTTATTTAATCGACCCTGAAAGGATGAAAGCCAAAGTCGACCTCAGCGGAATTTGAACCCAGAACGTAAAGACAGACGAAATACCTATTTCTTTACTACCCACAAGGAACTAAACAGGGAGGGGACAAACAAGGACAGACAAACGGATTAAGTCGATTACATCGACCCTAGTGCGTAACTGGTACTTATTTAATCGACCCTGAAAGGATGAAAGCCAAAGTCGACCTCAGCGGAATTTGAACCCAGAACGTAAAGACAGACGAAATACCTATTTCTTTACTACCCACAAGGAACTAAACAGGGAGGGGACAGACAAGGACAGACAAACGGATTAAGTCGATTACATCGACCCTAGTGCGTAACTGGTACTTATTTAATCGACCCTGAAAGGATGAAAGCCAAAGTCGACCTCAGCGGAATTTGAACCCAGAACGTAAAGACAGACGAAATACCTATTTCTTTACTGCTCACAAGGAGCTAAACAGAGAGGGGACAAACAAAGACAGACAAATGGATTAAGTCGATTACATCGACCCTAGTGCGTAACTGGTACATATTTAATCGACCCCGAAAGGATGAAAGGCAAAGTCAACCTCTGCAGAATTTGAACTCAGATCGTAACGGCAGACGAAATACCATTATGTGGCCTCCAGCCTTACCAGCTCCTGTCAAACTGTCCAACCCATGCCAGCATGGAAAGTAATCATTAAATGATGTTGATGATGATTTTGTTCATTAAAGTGTTTCCTTTTACTCATTAGTGAAAGCATGTGGCTTAGTGGTTCAGATATTCAGCTCACAACCATAAGGCCATGAGTTCGGTTCCTGGTGGTTTACTGTGGCCTTGAGCAAGACACTTTGTCACATTGTTCCAGTTCACTCAGCTGACAAAAGTGAGTGGTACCTGTAATTCAAAAGGGCCAACCTTATCCCCTCCTGCGTCACACTGGATCTCCCTGAGAACTACATTAAGTATATGCATGTCTGAGGAATACTCAGCCACTTACAAATTAATTTCATGAGCAAGTGATTTCATGTTCCAGTGGTTGCCGGAATGCCAGCTCAGTCATAGCAGTGATTCCCAAAGTGGGTGGTACTGCCCCTAAGGGGGCAGTGGAAATATCTTTGAGGTATTGAAGAAAAGTGGGGCAATATTAAAGTGTCCAAAAGGGAGCAATGGATGTAACAAAATAAAAACCCTAAAATAATGGTTTAACTCTCTTTTTACTCTTTTACCCTTTTACTTGTTTCAGTCATTTGACTGCGGCCATGCTGGAGCACCGCCTTTTTAATCGAGCAACTCAACCTCGGGACTTATTCTTTTGTAAGCCCAGTACTTATTCTGTCGGTCTTTTTTGCCGAACTGCTAAGTAACGGGGACATAAACACATCAGCATCGGTTGTCAAGCAATGCTAGGGGGACAAACACAGACACACAAACACACACACGCATATATATATATACATATATACGATGGGCTTCTTTCAGTTTCCGTCTACCAAATCCACTCACAAGGCTTTGGTCAGCTCGAGGCTATAGTAGAAGACACTTGCCCAAGGTGCCACGCAGTGGGACTGAACCTGGAACCATGTGGTTGGTAAACAAGCTACTTACCACACAGCCACTCACTGGGTTAAATTTTGCAAATTCTCATTAAGAGTACCCTGCATGAGAAAAGTACCCCTATTTAGATCGATGTTGACAGGAGTGGCTGTTTGGTAAGTAGTTTGCTTACCAACCACATGGTTCCAGGTTCAGTCCCACTGCGTGGCATCTTGGGCAAGTGTCTTCTGCTATAGCCTCAGGCCAACCAATGCCTGGTGAGTGGATTTGGTAGACGGAAACTGAAAGAAGCCCATCATATATAGGCGCAGGAGTGGCTGTGTGGTAAGTAGCTTGCTTACCAACCACATGGTTCCGGGTTCAGTCCCACTGCGTGGCACATTGGGCAAGTGTCTTCTACTATAGCCTCAGGCCAACCAATGCCTGGTGAGTGGATTTGGTAGATGGAAACTGAAAGAAGCCTGTCGTATATATGTATGTATATATATATATATATATATATATATGTATGTATGTGTGTGTATATGTTTGTGTTTCTGTGTTTGTCCCTCTAGTATTGCTTGACAACCGTCACTTAGCGGTTCAGCAAAACAGACCGATAGAATAAGTACTAGGCTTACAAAGAATAAGTCCCGGGGTCGATTTGCTCGACTAAAGGCGGTGCTCCAGCAGGGCCGCAGTCAAATGACTGAAACAAGTGAAAGAGAGAGACATCGGGACAGAGAGGTCAGATATATATACCCCATAGGCCTTTTAGCTTTTTAATTTTTTGGTTCATAGCTCACTTTGCAATCCTGTAGTTTGGGTTCAAATCCACTGCACAACACATTGGGGAAGTGTCTTCTACAACTTAAAACCATCCAATGTCTTGTGAATGATTTTGTTAGATGTGTGTGTGTCTATATATAAAAAGCACCAACCGATCGTGGCCGCTGCCAGCCCCCCCTGGCACCTGTGCCGGTGGTACGTAAAAAGCACCCACTACACTCACGGAGTGGTTGGCATTAGGAAGGGCATCCAGCTGTAGAAACACTGCCAGATCAGACTGGAGCCTGGTGCAGCCTCCTGGCTTCCCAGACCCCGGTCGAACCGTCCAACCCATGCTAGCATGGAAAACGGACGTTAAACGATGATGATGATATATATATTGCTTGTTCCTTCTCATAAGGGCCGGTTTCCTTGGCGTATAGGTTCCCCACCTGAACGAGACGCTGGTCCATCGCAGCTGAGCTGCAAGATGGAAGAGGAAAGAGTGAGAGAAAGTTGTGGCAAAAGAGTCAGCAGAAGTTCACCATTACCTTCTGGCAGAGATACGTGGAGCTTAGGTGTTTCGCTCATAAACATACACATCGCCCGGTCTGAGATTCAAACCCTCGATCCCTCAACTGTGAGTCCGCTGCCCTAACCACTAGGCCTGTACGTATATATATATATGTGTGTGTGTATATATATATATATATATATATATATATATATATATATATATATACATATATATATATATATATATATATATATATATATATATATATATATATAAAGATATATATATAAAGATATATATATCTTTATATATATATATAAAGATATATTTAAAATTAAGAATAAAATCTTTATAAGAAATTATCAGTAGTTAGCGTAAAAAACCTCATAAGAGAAAAAATCTGTAAATTTTTCCACTTTGAAAATATTTATTTATATTATATAGAGGGTACTATTATTCATAGGTACCGCACGCTAGGAGGGACTTTTGCAGTCAAAACTACTAAAATAAACAAATTGCATTCGGTACAATTTGTTTATTTTAGTAGTAATATATAAAGATATATATATATATATCTTTATATATATATGTGTGTGTGTGTATATAATATATATGTGTATGTATATTCATATTTATGTATATATATATATATTTGTATGTATGTATTCTGTGTGTATATATATATACATATATATATATATATATATATATTGTTGTATTTTGAGATGGTCATTTTTTTTGCTCGTTTTTGTTTTTGCCTAATAAATGCATGCACTCTATATTCGTTCTTCACTCTTTTATTACTGCTCTTATTTCAACTCGTGTTAATTGTCCGGAAATCTTTCATCACACATCTGTGACCTCTTCGGTGACACTTTCTGTCCTCGTGTGTGCTCCTGCTCTGCGTAATCTATTCTCTCTGAGAATCCTGAAATATAAGAATGTCTATTTCAACACAAGGTTTCACATCAGGAATCTTGCAACACGATTCAAACTCCACCTGTCTAACACCCGTGGACATATTTACAAAGTCAGAAAACAGCACAGCTCCCATGACTTTCGGAAACATTTTTTCACGCTGAGAGTTGCTGAAGCATGGAACAAACTGCCGGCATCAGTTGTTAGTTGTTGGAGTACTGCATCCTTCAAAACTTCCATGCTTTCTGGGATTCGCCAACACAACACCTGATTTTCTCCTCTCCATACACACACAAGCATGTATCTGACTCATACATTGTTCGCTTTCCAGACATTTTTACATTACTGCATGTACTTTATATGCACTTAGTGACAAGTTGTGGTGCACCTGAGCACTGTATACAATAATTTCATTATTATTATTATTATATAATGTGTATATACATATATATATTTATAATAAGTTAGGTACAAAAAATTCAGGGTGAATACTTGATAACTGTAAGCACCTGTATATGCCAGCTAGTGGTGTAGGTGATAGGATAAATTTATCAACAGAAAAACAGGATGCAAAGGATTTTGCGGTACATATGTTTCTGGCTTTATTGGACAATTTATTTCAATGCATAATTGATATAACATGTAGGTCAACATCCTTCTTCTGCCGCGTTCAATTACCACACCAAAACATGTATTACATTATAGCAGGTTAACAATTACCACACCAAAGACATGTATTACATTATAGCAGGTTAACCTGCTATAATGTAATACATGTTTTGGTGTGGTAATTGTACGCGGCTGAAGAAGGCTGTTGACCTACATGTTATATCAATTATGCATTGATATAAATTGTTCAATAAAGCCAGAAACATATGTACCGCAAAATCCTTTGCATCCTGTTTTTCTTTTGATATATTTACAATAAATGTAAGTGGCATAATGAGTGGGTATATATTTATAAAAAAAGAAGTTTGAAAACGCCACTATGTAAGATAAATTTTAATTTTCTTAGAGATTTTACATGTTTCAGTTCTTCTTGAAAAAACGAACCTTATCAAAAATATTTTTAAAAGTCAGGTATAATAAAAATGTTCATAATTGTTTCTTACTGATCTCAACAGAGTCCACGTGGTGGTGTTTTGTTGGGGGGGGGGGCATAATGGTTGTCTCGTGCGTTGACTAGATTTGTTGGCTGTAATTGTGGAAATGACCAGCAGCCGAAATAGCAGTAGTAGCAGTGACTGTCAGTCATAGTAGTAGTGACCAAACTTCTTTTTTATAAATACATACATATATATATACTCTTTTACTTGTTTCAGTCATTTGACTGCAGCCATGCTGGAGCACCGCCTTTAATCGAGCAACTCGACCCCAGGACTTATTCTTTTGTAAGCCCAGTACTTATTCTATCGGTCTCTTTTGCCGAACCGCTAAGTAACGGGGACATAAACACACCAGCATCAGTTGTCAAGCAATGCTAGGGCGACAAACACAGACACACACATATATATACATATATACGACAGGCTTCTTTCAGTTTCCGTCTACCAAATCCACTCACAAGGCTTTGGTCGACCCGAGGCTATAGTAGAAGACACTTGCCCAAGGTGCCACGCTGTGGGACTGAACCTGGGATCATGTGGTTGATAAACAAGCTACTTACCACACAGCCACTCCTACGCCTATATATATATATATATATATATATATATATATATATATATATACTTCTTTCAGTTTCCATTTACCAAATCCACTCACAAGGCTTTGGTCGACCCGAGGCTATAGTAGAAGACACTTGCCCAAGGTGCCACGCAGTGGGACTGAACCCGGAACCATGTGGTTGGTAAACAAGCTACTTACCACATAGCCACTCGTGTATGTATATATTTGTATGTATTATATACATGTCTAGATGTCTAGTTTTGTAATTTTCTTATTTTATAAACACCAGTATAGGAACAAGGCTCATACAGCCATAAGCTGCAAATTTCTGTCTCACCATAGCGCAAGCACAACCAGCAACAGAACATATGAGAAGGGGTAACAACACAATTGATTCCATCACTTCAGGGTCAAAGAGTCCAGAAGCTGGCTACCCGCATGGTTCTTGGTCTCAAGCATTTGTCTTATGAAGAAAGGCTGAAGACGCTCGACCTTTATTCTCTCGAAAAACGACGACACCGTGGTGATCTCATTCTTGCTCACAACATCATAAGCGGAAAGTGTAACCTCTCGAAAGAGCTGTTCTTCACTCCTGCTTCAGAGCGTCGGCTGCGGGTCACTCCGAAAAGCTCTATCTGCGACGATTTCATCTCAATCGAAGGAGAGGGGCTTTCTCCATCCGGGTTGCGGATCCGTGGAATAAGCTGCCGGACAAGATAGTGAAGATGCCAACGACTGCTCGGTTCAAAGTCTCTCTTGACCACAAATGGCCTGGACTCTTTGCATGAACACCCTCCCTGTACATAACTCCATGTCCCCCTACACGGCCTTGCTTTTTGCTTTTTGAGCCAAAAAATTAACTTAACTTAACTATATTTTTTCTTTATTTCTTTTTGTATTGGGTTTGAACCCTTTGCCTAAAGGAAATTTTGAGACGGGTAGTCGCCCATACAATAACAAATGCTGCACGTTCAATATTTGACCAGTTAGATTCTGCAGGTGTTAATTTTCTTGACACAACACGACCATTTTGTGAAAGTATTGTTGCAACACAGTTCATTGAGGTATCTATTGTCAGCTCAGTAGGTAACTGAGTGTGGAGGCGCAATGGCCCAGTGGTAAGGGCAGGGGACTCGCGGTCTTAGGATCGCAGTTTCGATACCCAAACCGAGCATTGTGAGTGTTTATTGAGCGAAAACACCTAAAGCTCCAGCAGGGGCTGGTAGTGAACCCTGCTGTACTCTTTCATCGCAACTTTCTTTCTTACTTCCTGTTTCTGTTGTACCTGTATTTCTGAAGGGCCAGCCTTGTCACACTCTGTGTCACGCTGAATCTCCTCGAGAACTACATTAAGGGTACATGTGTCTGTGGAGTGCTCAGCCACTTGTACCTTAATTTCACTAGCAGGCTGTTCCGTTGATCGGATCAACTGGAACCCTCGTCGTCGTAACCAACGGAGCGCCATCAGGAAACTGAGGATCAAATGGCTGCAACACTGGTTCTTTGCATAGCTTATCTCTATAATGCTGAAGTTGTCTGCGTGCGTGTGGCAGGTTTGGTAGCTTTCAACTAACACTATCTCCTCCAAGACTCTGCAGCGCACGTTGACCAAAATTGAGAGTATGATAGAAGAAGGTTTGCTCTTCCTTCCGTAGAAGAAAAAATTCAAATCAGACCATGTTAACACCAAAAATTATTTACATCAAAAAGTTGCTTTTTTTCTATGGAAATCCCTATTTTTTACGATTTTTTGACTGCTATGTCACCATTTTTCTGTGTATTTCAACCAGAAAAATGTTCACTTAAAGAGAATAACAAGCTACATAATGCAAAATTTTTACTTTTCAAAAATTCCAATTCTAAAGGGTCCAAACAAACCCGATGATCTAGCTGTATCTGAGACCGTGGGGAGCTTGTCCTCCTTGTCAACTCGTTAAGATAGTGCTTTTGTTGGCTATTGAGTTGTTTTGACTCCTATTTCTAGCAATACTGGTACTGATTAGTGCCTTATACATATACATATATATATATATATACATATATATATCACACATAATATACATTGTGCAAGCGATGTTATTATTGAACTAAGAAAGACAACTCTTGTTATGCCCTTCGCGTTGCGTTGAATTAATTATCTCGATAATTAAAGTCTGCATTGCTAATTAGACTGCTCTTGCTTTAAAATATAATATAATGTAATGTAAATTATTCAGCAATTTCGTCAAAGTAGTTATTTGATAATAGACGTCTGGAGATTAATGGTTTTACAAGATGCCATTGGAAGCGGAAGTGACGTCAGAGGATAATGAAAGTCTGTGGATCAAGAAATTGTCTTTTTGGCCGTTGGAGACGCGAGTTCGATCCTCCTCCCCGGCGGCCACCGTAACCTGAGTTTCTCTGCTTGTTTGAGTTGAGAACTGCTGCTATACCTTTTCTTCGTCTTCTTTGTGATCGCTCCAACACAACCCGGGTAAGTCTGATATTTACGTTAAAACAACGGCTAATTTCCTATTTGACGTTGTTTTTGGTTTCACTTTCATTTCGTTTCGATCAGCTTCTCTCGTAGACACCCTTCTACTCTTTCATTCTGAGTCTCAACGAAATACCTACAGATCAGCAGATAATCGATGAAAGCCATTCAATCACGACGATAGTTCGATCTTTCTCAGTTTCGGCGCCGTGGATTGTTGAAGAATTCTCAAATGTGCCCAGGGCGAAACTCAATTCAAAATAAGTCGAACATTTCCCCTCACTTCTTCTTACTCGCTGTTCGTATTGTGTTCCACTTATAATTATGAAACGTTTTAATGAAATATACTTCTTGGATCGATATGATTTTACGAACGTCAAATAAGAAATTACCAAACAACGACCTCATCACATATAAAACAGAAGTGACCACATACAAACGATGTGCTGGACTCACAGAATATCGGCAAAATTCCTCAGTTATGATGTTTTCTTGTTTATAAAATATAATATAAAACGGTCATTCAGTCAATTTAATTAGTTTGCTTTGTAATCGCCCCTTGTTTAGCCCCTTGTGGGTAGTAAAGAAATGGGTATATGTCCCGTAAGTAGCTTTGTTTACATTTCTGAAGATAACAGAAACCCTTTTCTCCTAACCCTAACCCCCCATATATATATATAAAAAAAAACAACACTTTCTTGAAATGTATCCGGTACTTCCGTGTCGTATACCGAAGATACGCCACATGCTGGACTTCGTATTCCCAAGATCCTTCAAACATTCCTCATGTACATCGCACCTATTACTCCCTTTCATCATCAGAGATGCCCATATTGTCAGCCACTAACAATATTTCTGCTTCAGCAGCTCAGCAATGAATCTGGGGTCAAGGGTCAAGATAGAGGGGGCGAGGCTTCTATGATAAAATGTGTTGGATGGAGGGTAGGAGAGAAACTATGATGACTAAAAATTGTGAAGGGTACAGGGGTGAATGCAGTGCATGGAATGAAAGTAGGGAGGAAGAGCAGAAAAGATGATGACTAGATGTTTTACAGCTACTTTCCATACATCCCTCATGTCTTACAATGTTTTGTTTTTTCTTCTCTAATTTCAGGTTATTGGTAACATTGGCACCGAAGAATGTTTTTTACATCACCAATATTTAATCATCTTTTAACCCTTTAGCGTTCAGATTATTCTATCAAACATAATACCTATTGATTCCCATTGATTTGAATTAATCGTGCATTATCTCATATCTTCAAGATCTTGATGGTGTAATTACTTAATGTAGAATAGCATTGTAGGGTAGGTGTGAGAGCCTGGATCTGGTCAGTTTGAACATAAAACAGATTAACTATTTTGGCCGGATATGGTCGGTTTAAATACTAAAGGGTTAAAGACTAAAAGAATATATACACCAGTGGTTTTCAACCCTTTAAAAAAATTTTTTTTTATGGGTGCCTTTGATGACTATTCTTTTCTGGTGAACCAATATAGCCTTTTGATGTTTAGAAACCACTTTTGTAGTTCCTTCCTTCAAAATCCCTATTTTGTTCCTCACCCATTAACTTGTGGAGGTTGAACCATGTAAAACGTTAGAGAAAGAAACTTAACTGTTTCTTGCCATAAATACATTTAAGAAATTTTTTTTTTTCATGAATCCTTAAAATACTACCATAGATCCCCAATTTACTGTTTTGCTTGTGTAGGCCCCCTTTGATTTCTATTCTATTCTGGTGGACCCCTATAGCCATTTATTGTTTAAAAACTTGTTTTCTAGAAAACTTCTTTCAAAATTCCTGTTTTGTTTCCCACACACGAACTTGTGTAGATTGAACTCTGTAAAACTTTTTTTCTTACAATAAATACATCTGAAGAAATATTTTTTCATGGACTCTTAAGTTACCACTGTGGATCCCTAATTTACTATATTGCTTGCGTGGATCCCTAAAAGTCTTACAAGAACCCCTGTTGAGAACCACCAATATACACAGAACATATATAACACTGTTTTGAGATTATTAGCAACGTTTCTCTACTTCACTGCTTGGAAAGATCACAAGATGATTTTTTTGCCTTCTCAATAAATTTGCATTATAAAGGAGTTTGCCAAATGTTCAGATAGAATATCATCATCATCATCATCATCGTTTAACGTCCGCTTTCCGTGCTAGCATGGGTTGGACGATTTGACTGAGGGCTGGTGAACCAGATAGCTGCACCAGGCTTCAATCTTGATCTGGCAGAGTTTCTACAGCTGGATGCCCTTCCTAACGCCAACCACTGTGAGAGTGTAGTGGGTGCTTTTGTGATGAAGGTATAGTAACAGAAATATATTTATTCATTGGCTGTCAACTATAAAATAAGGAGAGAAATAAGCATTTGTAAATTGTGGTCAAGAAATAATAGTTATGGAAAATGAATTGTGTGAGAAGAAAGGTGAATTTGATACACAATCTAAAAAGATCGACTCTCCTGGTGGTATAAGGAAAGGAAGAAGTCAAATATACCAGTGTGATATCTGTGAGAAGATATTTTCTCAAAAGTGTAACCTCACGATACACAGACGTACTCATACAGGAGACAAACCATATCACTGTGAGATGTGTGGTAACTCGTTCTCTCACAAGGGTAACTTAACATCTCACAAACGTATTCATACTGGAGAAAAGCCATATCAGTGTGATATCTGTGGTAAATCCTTCTCTCAAAAAGGTCACCTAATCACTCACCAGCTCATTCATACAGACGAAAAACCATATCACTGTGATATCTGTGGTAAATCATATTCTCGTGAAATTACCTTAATAAGACACAACCGTATTCACACAGGAGAGAAACCATATCATTGTGATGTCTGTGGTAAATCATTCTCACAAAAAGGCCACCTACTTACTCACCAACGGATTCACACAGAAGGAAAACCATTTCACTGTGACATCTGTGGTAAATCATTCTCTCGTGAAATTAACTTGACTCGGCACAAACGTATTCATACAGGTGAGAGGCCATTTCAGTGTGATGTCTGTGGTAAATCCTTCTCTGAATGTGGTGTGTTAACTTTACATGTACGTAGTCATACGGGAGAGAAACCATATCGCTGTGATACCTGTGGAAAGTCATTCTCTGGAGCAAGTACCTTAACAAAACACAAACTCACTCACAGAGGAGAGAAACCGTTTCTCTGTTACATCTGTGGTAAATCATTCTCTCAAAAGATTCACTTAACAACACATGAAGGTGTTCATTCAGAAAAGTAACTGTATCAATGTTAAAAATAAATTCGTATTAAATAAAGTCTTCCATGTTTGTCATTCAAACTCTCTCTTTCTCTCTTTTACTTGTTTCAGTCATTTGACTGCGGCCATGCTGGAGCACCGCCTTTGGTCGAGCAACTCGACCCCGGGACTTATTCTTATATAAGCCCAGTACTTATTCTATCGGTCTCTTTTGCCGAACCGCTAAGTGACGGGGACGTAAACACACCAGCATCGATTGTCAAGCAATGCTAGGGGGACAAACACATACATATATATATACACATATAAACGACAGGCTTCTTTCAGTTTCCGTCTACCAAATCCACTCACAAGGCATTGGCGGCTCGGGGCTATAGCAGAAGACACTTGCCCAAGATGCCACACAGTGGGACTGAACCCGGAGCCATGTGGTTGGTTAGCAAGCTACTTACCACACAGCCACTTATATTCCATTTTTGCTGGTGTTTACAATGTACTTAATTTTATGATAAAATGTATTAAAACCTTTTCCTGTGTCTAATGCTGCCATATTATGGATAGGTGTGGTTGGTGAAGGAGCTGGATGAATGTCTGTCTGTTTGTCACAGTAATCAGTACTAGAAATAAAATATTGGTTTCAAATCTGGCACAAGGCCAGCAATTTCGACCCCAGTACTCAATTGGTACATATTTTATTGACCCCAAAACGATGAAAGGAAAAGTCGACCTCAACAGAATTTGAACTCAGAACATAAAGGACGGAAAGATGGACAAAGTGCTGCTAAGTATTTAGCCTAGCGTGCTAACAATTGAGAAGTTCTTAAGCAGATCAGGCTGAAAATGTCGCTAGAAGCTAGGATCACCAAGCATAGATTGGCATATTTCGGTCATATTATGCGGAGAAAATCCCTGGAGAAGGACATCATGCTCAGAATGGTCAGTGGCAAGAGAGGAAGAGGCCGACCAAGAACCCGCTGGCTTGACACCATCAAGAGTGATACCGGAATGGACATGGCCAATCTGAAGGAAGCGGCCCAGGATAGAACTGACTGGAGGACACTGATCCAACGAGTGACCGAGAGTCGACTTCGACTGAGCGGATAGAGAGATAGCTAACAATTGGTTTCAATTTTGAGCACAAGGCCAGCAATTTTGGGGGAGAGAGTAAGTCAATTATATCAACCCCAGTGTTTAACAGGTACTTATTTTATCGACCCCAAAAGTCACCCCTGACTGCATTTGAACTCAGAATGTAAAGACATGAAATACCACCAAGCATTTTGCCCAGCACACTAACAATTCTGCCACCTCGACATATTTTAACTTCTAAAAGAAAACATTTCAATTACAGAGGGGAAGAAATTCTCTCTCACGGTAAAAAGTGTGAAAACACTGTTTCTGCCCAATGCTTCCCTCAAGTGGATACCCACGGTGGAATTTGAACTCAGAATGTAGCGGCAGACGAAATACGGCTACGCATTCCGTCCAGCGTGCTAACGTTTCTGCCAGCTCGCCACCTTGTGTTGACCCATACCGTTTAGGTAAAATGCAGTATGGAAACTTTATCGAAGTTTGTCAGGTGGAGTGCACCTGTAATTTAAAAGATACAACTTCGTTGCACTGATTCCGGAACAGAATTACCTTAACAGTACACATGTCTGTGGAATACTCAGCCAATTTGCACGTTAATTCATGGGCAATTAAATCATTTGACCAAAAAAACTAAATCCTCGCTGCCAGACGGTGGAGATCCATCAGCATTATAAGCGTATAAACCGATCAAAACCTTTTTTTTTTTCCACCGAAATTAGGCTCATGTACTTGCTTATCTCCCTTTACTCGCATACTTATCGTCTTTCACTGAGTAATATAGCAACACAAAAGGCGGCGAGCTGGCAGAAACGTTAGCACGCCGGGCGAAATGCGTAGCCGTATTTCGTCTGCCGTTACGTTCTGAGTTCAAATTCCGCCGAGGTCGACTTTGCTTTTCATCCTTTCGGGGTCGATAAATTAAGTACCAATTACGCACTGGAGTCGATATAATCGACTTAATCCCTTTGTTTGTCCCCTCTATGTTTAGCCCCTTGTGGGTAGTAAAGAAATAGAAATAGGTATTTGGTCAGTTTTTCTCCTTGATATAATTGTCTCTTCAGTTATCTGCTAGGAGCAAAGTTGTTATTAATAAACCTAATAATGGTGATTAGGGTAGATTAGTATCTACCATCGACTTATGTTTTTGGCTGGATCTTTATTTAATTGATTCCGAAGCAATGAAAGATAAAATTGACATCGACGGAATTTGAGGTCAGAACGAAAGAAGCACTGCTTGGCCTAAATAATTACTATTAATTTTGATACACGACTACAATTTCGTTTCGGTATAGTATTTCCCTTTTTATAAGTTTTCGTCAGGGATACCTGTAGTAGTAGATATTCTTTGACCTTTTCTCCGAAATTAGTGACTTTTCTGGGTGAATTTCTACATTTGTATCAAAGCTGCAGAGGAAAGGATTATACGGAAGATAAGAAGTCAGATTAGATTGTGAGTAAAGCAATAATTTCATCTCATTTTTATATTTTAGTTCGTTTTCTCATTCTACAAACCTCCCACAAGAACTGTAACGATGATCCAGTCTGAAATCTTAAGATATTCAAGTTTTGTTTACATTTTACCCATCATAAATACTATACTAAATCTGCTAAAATTATGAAAATTAAGTTATCACTCTGTATTGTAATTAACAATACCTTCAGACAATAACTGGTCGGAGGTAAAGAATACGTACACCACTCGTTTTTGGCGTAACAAAAACCCTAACCATCGGGTGTATGTATTTTTACTTTCGCCCAATAAATCTTCCTTTTGTTGCCGTAAGTAACAACGACTATTGCAAAAGTTGCAAGATGCAACAAAAATTCTAGAAAAAAATGAATACCTAAATGAGTGGAAATCGAACCAGTGTGTGTGTAAAATAATAAGGCATTAAAAGAGAATGACCCTCCCCAGACACGATAACAATATATAGTAATAACGATATATATATATATATATATATATATATATATATATATATATGTGTGTGTGTGTGTGTATATGTATATATATATATACATATATATATACATATATATATGTGTGTGTGTGTGGAAGCGCAATGGTCCAGTGGTTAGGGCAGCGGACTCACGGTTTCGATTCCCAGACCGGGCATTGTGAGTATTTATTGAGCGAAAACACCTAAAGCTCCACGATGCTCCAGCAGGGGGTAGTGGTGAACTCTGCTGTACTCACCACAACTTTCTCTCACTCTTTCTTCCAGTTTCTGTTATACCTGTATATCCGCTAGGGACAAAGTTGTTATTAATAGGCCTTAATAATGGTGATGAGGGTATCAAACTAAAGAATTCTCACAAAATTTCTTGGCATTTTTTTCAGTGCAAAGTCCTGTTGAGACAAGTGAAATCAAAATCAAACCATCCCTGCACCTCTACGACCATGTCTATATAAAAATGTAGTAAAACTTTCACTGTTTTAATCTCTCTAATTCCTAATTATCTTGTATGTTTTACACTGTTGTTTCTCTTTCGTTTCAGATTACCAGATGACCTCAGCATCACAGGATTTTTACATAAGCAACGTCATTAGAATGGAAAGTCTTTTGAAGACTGAGCAAAGATGTTATACAAAACACGTATAACCCTGTTTCTATGAATATTTACTGAATTACTGCAAAATATATCTTCTGAACTCTGACATATATGTCGCAAAATTTCTCTTCTTTATTGTCTGGAATACACAGAAAATTATATTTGCATATTAATTAATCATTTAGCATTTAAACTAGCACAAATATTCTGACCTCTCACACTCACCATGCAGTGTCAATTTAAACATAAACAATCAAATCACTGAAGTCTCAAAGCTATGAGATAATCCATGATTAATTCAAAACAATATGAATAAATAAGCATTACATTTCACAAAGGAATCTCAATGCTAAACGGTTAAACTGGCCATATTTTTGTGTGTTTTATATTCATACTAGCCAGATCCCACCCCTCACACCCACCCTACAAGGTCATTCTAAAAATAAACAATCACTACATTGAAATCTGAACATGATAGCATAATGAATGATTAATTCAGAAGAATTTCAATAAACATTCTATTTGACAAAGTAATCTGAATGTTAATGAGTTAAAGCAATTAAGAAGGCAGTTTGCAGCATCTTCAGATATTAACAAAGAACACTTTTCATGGAGATATATCAGTAGAAATATTTGTTCAGAGCAATATACGAGAAGAAGGAAAACCTTTGTGACCTGTGACAAGAGAAAGGAACATTATGGAAAATGAATTATTTAGGAGTGAAGTTGAATGTAAAAGAGAGTCTGAAGAAATTGATTTTTCTGATGAGGAAAAGAATGAAAAGGGCAAAACATCATTTGATTGTGATATCTGTGGCAAGTTGTTCTCTCGGAAAGCTAAGTTAGTCATTCACGAACGTACTCATACAGGAGAAAAACCATATCACTGTGATATCTGTGGTAAATCATTCGCTCAGAAAGGTAACTTGACTACTCACCAACGTATTCATACAGGAGGGAAGCCATATCGCTCTGATATCTGTGGTAAGTCATTGTCACAAGATAGTGATTTAACAAGACATAAGCAGATTCATTCAAGAGGAAAATATTTATACTGTGACATCTGTGGTAAATCATTCTTGCGGAAAGATAACTTAGTCATCCACCAACGTATTCATACAGGTGAGAAGCCATATCATTGTGATATCTGTGGTAAATTGTTCGCTCAGAAAGGTAACTTGACTGCTCACTGACGTTTTCATACAGGAGAGAAGCCATATCACTGTGATATCTGTGGTAAACTATTGTCAAATCGTAGTACATTAACAAGACACAAACAGATTCACACAAAAGGAAAATATTTACACTGTGATGTCTGTGGTAAATCATTTTTTGATACTCATCATTTAACCACTCACAAACGCATTCATACAAGCGAAAAACCATATCGCTGTGATATCTGTGGTAAATCATTCTATGAAAATAGCTACTTAACTAGACACATACGTATTCACACAGGAGAAAAGCCATATCATTGCGATATCTGTGGTAAATCTTTCTCTCATGGGCCCAGCTTAACTGTTCACAAATACATTCATTCAGGTGAGAAGCCGTATCACTGTGAAATCTGCGGTAAATCCTTCTCTCAAAATGATCACTTAACTACTCACAAGCACGTTCATACAGGTGAGAAGCCGTATCATTGTGAAATCTGTGGTAAATCCTTCATTCGAAATGATTACTTAACTAGTCACAAACGTACTCACACAGGTGAGGAGGCATATCATTGTGATATCTGTGACAAATCATTTGCACAGAGAAGCAGCTTGACTACTCACAAGAGCACTCATATGAGAGACAAACCACACCAATGATCCATCATCATTGTTTTCACGTCCACGTTTGCCATGTTCTCATGGGTCAGATGGAATTCTTTGAAGTGAATTTTCTCTGTCCAGATGGCCATCTTGTTAACAACTTTCACCTGTTTCAAACTAAGATATTTTCCCATGACCAGACATGTTTTTATGTCAGATTGGAGATGGACACTGCTTGTATGGTAGTGACACTCGTTTACAACTATCACACAGTCTCAAGGCAAGGATATAATAACACACACATACACACACACATTCATAAGCCCCTCACACTTCTATGAAACATCCCCCTCTATCCTCTGTACCACTAATATTCCCCCACCACCAATACCTTTTGTGTATGTCCTCATACATCTCCATCACCATCCATTTCTCTATATATATCTGAAAACAATTATAATAATAATATTTTGTCTATTCTAAATGATCTTGACATTGTTTTTGACTTTACATAAAATATTCTTTACATTCTACTGTTGTTTTATTGTCATTTATTTACAAGTATTATAAATTTTATTGGTAAAATATTTTTCTGGGAATGAATTACAATTTATAACATTGCTTCTATTGGAAATTATTGCTTTGCTTTATGAGTTTTCACTTTAGGAGCAATCTCCAGGAAGAAATTAACTTATATATCAAGGCATTATTGTATCTGACATTATTTTGGCACAAGGCCAGCAATTTCAGGGGAAGGAGTAAGTTGAATAACCACATGGATCAGCATGTGTGCTTTTTATGTGAACTAGCGTGAGTGCTTCTTACAGGAACCCACACAATATATATATATATATTTATATATGTATATTCAAAGGGCTAAAGAGCCACTAGGTGGTCGGCCGTATGCTAGAAGTAGATCACCTACGATCAAACTACAAAGAAAAGAATGTTCTCTAGAGGAAAATTCAGCGGACACCAGAACAATTTTGCTCTAGAGAACATTCTTTTCTTTGTAGTTTGATCGTTGATGATCTATTTCTAGCATACAGCCGACTACCTTGTGGTCTTGCCCTTTGAATATACACATGTATTAGAATTTTCTCTGATTTTTCAGATTTTTGTATGCTAGGCTACTGGTTTTAAATTGATATTAATTAAATTAATATTCAATTTATCTCCCTCATTATTTAAATATATATTTATATAAATATTGGTGAAGTCAAATGGATTAGTGATTAGAGCGTCGGGCGCAGAATTGTTCTTCACATTGCTCCAGTTCACTCAGCTGTAGAAATGAGTTGCGATGTCACTGGTGCCAAGCTGTATCAGCCTTTATCTTTCCCTTGGACAACTTTGGTGGTGTGGAGAGGGGAAAGCCGGTATGCATGGGTGATTGCTGGTCTTCTATAAACAACCGTTGCCAGACTTGCTCCTCAGAGGGGAACTTTCTAGGTGTAATCTCATAGTCATGAATGAAGTGGGGTCTTTTCTTTTTTCTTATAATGTTTGTTCCTTCTTGAGCCATGCCTGGCTCATAGGGCCAGTTTCCTTGGCATATAGGTTCCCCACCTGGACAGGAATATATGGGGTCAGTGTAACATCCTTCTGGAAACCAAACAAGCTTGTGTATTCAGTTCTGGCAACAAACTGAGGGGGTTCTATCTTGTTCTTTCTGAAAGAGCCAACAAATGTTAATCTATAATTCTTCAAGAGATTAACTCTAAATCCATAACTTGTAAACCAATTATCCATTGTAATATTTCTTCCAGACCCTTTTATATGAGACCCCAACCGTTTTACCACTGCTGCTGTTGCTGTTGAGTGTAGCAGTCTTCGTCCAAGTGGGAGAAGTCCGAAACGTGGTCCTTTGCTATTCGTAAGACCCGCAGAAGAGAAAGCAGGTCAACTCCCGACACCAAGAGCATTACGGATGGATGAATGTGCATCCAGGCTCAGCGGTTGCGTAGAAAGTTAGGGACAAGAAACAGGAAGAAAGAGTGAGAGAAAGTTGGGGCGAAAGAGTACAACAGGGGTCGCCACCACCCCCTGCTGGAGCCTCGTGGAGCTTTAGGTGTTTTCGCTCATTAAACACTCACAATGCCCAGTCTGGGAATCAAAACTACGATCCTCCGACCGCGAGTCCGCTGCCCTAACCACTGGGCCATTGCGCCTCCACTACCACTGCTGCTCTTGAATTACCTATAGAAGGGCCTTCTCCTTGTTTCCCCAAGTAGACTCCATACCTGACACACAAAGTTTTAGCATTGGCCAAAATAAATATTTTTATGCTATATTTTGCTGGTTTAATTGGCTTGTAGAACTTGAATGGACATCATAATTGGAGATACAATTATCCATAAATTTCTCAAAGAACTTTCTAAAAGGTGCAACATTCTACTGTTGTTTTATTGTCATTTATTTACAAGTATTATAAATTTTATTGGTAAAATATTTTTCTAGGAATGAATTACAATTTATAACATTGCTTCTATGGGAAATTATTGCTTTGCTTTATGAGTTTTCACTTCAGGAGCAGTCTCCAGGAAGAAATTAACTCATATATCAGGCATTATTGTATCTGACAGTATTTTGGCACAAGGCCAGCAATTTCAGGGGAAGGAGTAAGTTGAATAACCACATGGATCAGCATGTGTGCTTTTTATGTGAACTAGCGTGAGTGCTTCTTACAGGAACCCACACTATATATATATATATATATATATATATATATATATATATATAGTATTCAATATACAAAAAAGGGTGAAATATAATTAATTTGATAAAATTAATAAATTTCACCTAGTAGATTTTTTGGTATGGAAAAGACCATATTTGGTAAGAATTATATTAATTATAATAAAGGGTTAATTGCAACAAGTTGCTCAAAACCACATACCAGAAATATTAGAAATAGCAGCCAAGAGAAATAGTGATCTATTTGGCTGCTATTTCTAATATTTCCGGTATGTGGTTTTGAGCAACTTGTTGCAATTAACCCTTTATTATAATTAATATATATATATATATATTTATATATCTTCTACATTGTACATTAACTTAGTGGAGTATGCTGAGTAATTGGATGGATGACACTATCACTGTTGCCAGATATAAGATACGCACATGCAAACATCACCTGGGGTATGAGATACCCCACAACACCACTGAAGGATTAAAGTAAAATTCTGCCACATTTTCTCCACAAAACTACTTTAAAACGTTTTCCAATGGCTGAATGACGAAACGTATTAATCTGGTTTCTGTCCTAAATATTCTGCTAAAGTAAGGATGCATCTTGTACACCAGCACATATGGTAGATAAGTTCCTTTGGATATGGCTATGTGGTTAATTGGTTTATATCATATCCATGAGGTACTAGGTTCAATTCTGTTGTGCAGCATCTTGGGAAAATTTTATTTCCTACAACCATGTGGAGGCGCAATGGCCCAGTGGTTAGGGCAGCGGACACGCGGTTGGAGGATCGCGGTTTCAATTCCCAGACCGGGCATTGTGTGTGTTTATTGAGCGAAAACACCTAAAAGCTCCACGAAGCTCTGGCAGGGGGTGGTGGCGACCCCTGTTGTACTCTTTCACCCCAACTTTCTCACACTCTTTCTTCCTATTTCTTGAGTAACGCTGCAATGGGGGGGGGAACACATATGCCACAGAAACCGGGCCCATGAGCCTGGCTAGGCTTGAAAAGGGGCGAAGAAAAGAGAAAAACAACCATCGGTTAACCCATACCGTTTAGGTAAAAAGCAGTGGATGGAAACTGTATCGAAGCTTGTCAGATGGATTGTACTTGTAATTTTAAAAAATACAACTTCATCGCACTGAATGCGGTTTGAAATTGCTATAACAGTACAGATATCTGTGGGATACTCTGTCAATTAATTATTGCATTTCAATCTGTTTTAGGGTTAGGGTTAGTTAGTGTTAGGGGGAAGGGTATCTTATTTTCTTCAGAAATGTAAATAAACCCAATCTGTTTCTTAAACGAGAGACATATTCATACGGCACAGAATGTTTTCACTTCAATAGACATCATTGATTGGTTGAAATTGCAGAAATTGAAGAAGAAAAACAACAAATATCTTACAAACTATAGAATTTTCTCAATAAAGCCAAGAGAAAAAGATGTTTTATAAACACATTCTACCAGTATACGAAGTTTAAAAGTGTTTAGTTACGTGGAAATTATTTTAAAAAACTGCCGTTCAAACCGAAAAGATCCAATTTTTCGCATACAACCTTCAGAAAAAGGTTGTATGTTAATATTTGGTTAGTCGTTCGGGGCAGTTGTTCTACTTAATATAATTGTTTCTTCAATTCTCAGCTGGGGTCAAAGTTGTTATAAATCCCATTTTAACTCCGGTTAATCCATGCCGAAGTTTTGAAGATAGTTATATAAATAGAGATAACAAACATACGGAAGCATCCCGTAAGCCTTTATTACAGTAAATAAAGCAAATAGGATTGTCCTGCAATCGAGGAAAGTGGATTGCTATGGGCTTTAAAGGCCTAATAATGATGGTGAGTGGATATTAGTATCTACCAATCGACCTCTGGTTTTGCTGGATCTCTATTTTATTGATTCTGAAGCAGTGAAAGGTAAAATTGAGATCGGCGGAATTTGAGCTCAGAACATAAAAGACCAGAAGAAACACTGCATGGCCTAAATAATTGCTATTAATTTTAGTACGATGCTATAATTTCGTTTCGGTACTTAAAGCAAACCAATGCATGTTTTATACATTCCCCATTACAGGTTATCGACAAGGGAACCTGTTTTCATGGATGTTTGTGGGGACAGATATTCTCTTGTTTGAAATTATTGACTTTTCTTGGTGAATTTCTACTTGTGTATCAAAACTGATGAAGAAAGGACTATATGGAAGATAACGAGTGAGAGTAAATCGTGAGTGAAGTAATAATTCCATCTTATTTTTATATTTAAGTTCGTTTTCTCTTTGTAGAAACCTGTTATAATCGGAGATCTTAAGATATTCAAGATTTGTTTTCATTTTACCGATCATAAATACTTTCTAAACCTGCTGAAATTATGAAATTAATTGATCACATCTTCAAACAATAACTCTCCCTTTTGTTGCAGTAAGTAACAATATCGTTAAAGCTATATATAGAGAGAGATAATA
Organism: Octopus sinensis; assembly: GCF_006345805.1. Taxonomy (NCBI): domain Eukaryota; kingdom Metazoa; phylum Mollusca; class Cephalopoda; order Octopoda; family Octopodidae; genus Octopus; species Octopus sinensis. The sequence continues at coordinate 10,408,894 of NC_043023.1, forward strand.
ACAAAGGGTAAAATTAATTAATTAAGAAGTAATCAGTAATTTCACCAAGTAGAATTCGGCATGAAAAAGACCATTTCATGGTAAGCTTAAGTAATATTTTATAATTAGGGTTCAGCAAAGATTTGCTTTACCACATACCGGAGTTTAGAAATAGCAGTCAAAAAAACCTTAGCTATTTCTTCTACTTTAAAAAGGGACTCCCAGAAAACCCAAATACTTGAAAACAATCTACGCAGGCAGAGAGGAAAAATAACGAAAATCAATCTATATCTGGTTACCCATGTACGCGCCTTTTCGGAATTAGATCGGTATAAAGAATATAGAATTATACTTTACCCAACCATACAGAGAGTCAGTCAGACAGACCGAGTAGCAACCACTCCGAATTTGTTTCTTTATAACTTACAGGAAAATGGATATTTTTAAATGAAATTTTCGACATGTACGCTTCAGATAGTGTAGATTCTGAATATATCGCAATTTGTTTTAATAAAAATTTTCCAAGGCTAGGGGGAAGAGTTTCGGAAATTCACACGGATCGGCTTTACTCCCTCATAACTCAGAAAAATTGATATTTTTTAGTGAAATTTTCTACAGAATACCGTTCAGAGTGTATCCATCACAATTTTATCGAAATTTAATACAAAAATAAAAACATGGATTGGACAAAATAACGGAAACACCTTAAAATTTCAAACAAATTATTTTAATATGGAGTAATACCGCCTCTGGCAGTAATTACAGCTTGAATTCTACGAGCTATAGACTCGTACATAGTTTGAATTGTTTCCAAAGGAATTTTTATCCTTTCTTCAGCTAAAACAGTCTCCAGTTCTTGTAGTGATTATGGTGGAGGATATCGACTCCTTACTAGTTTTTCTAAAATGTACCATAAATGTTGACTGGTGGCCAGATAAGATGTTCAACTTCACTAGAATCTTCTTCATGCCATTCAGTTACGACTTTAGCTGTGTAAATTGGTGCATTATCAGGCTGAAAGATTGTGTTTCCCTCCGGATTAGTTATGGTTCAGTTCAGCCCATTATCACAGAAGATTCGGGTATGAGATGCATGTCCATCACAATTTTATCAGAATTTAATACAAAAATAAATACATGGGTTGGACAAAATAATGGAAACACCTTAAAATTTCAAACAAATTATTTTAATATGGAGTATTTATTGATTCCAAATCATTGAAAATTATTTTGATTAGAATTCATTTGGATAGTTCATATATGTCAAGCTTCTCTGCGTTTCCATCTACCACATCCTCTCCCAAGGCTTTGATTGGCCACTCTAGGACTGAACCCAGGACCATGTTGTTAGAAAGCCAACTTCTTACCACACAACCATCCCTGCACCTCTATGGTCATGTTTTTATAAAAATTAGTAAAACTCTCACTGTTTTAATCTCTCTAATTCCTAATTATCTTGTATGTATTACACTCTTGTTTCTCTTTCGTTTCAGATTATCAGATGACATCTGCTTCACAGGATTTTTACATAAGCAACGTCATTGGAATGGAAAGTCTTTTGAAGACTGAGCAAAGATGTTATACAAAACACGTATAACCCTGTTTCTATAAATATTTACTGAATTACTGCAAAATATATCTTCTGAACTCTGACATATATGTAGCAAAATTTCTCTTCTTTATTGTCTGGAATACACAGAAAATTATATTTGCATATTAATTAATCGTTTAGCATTAAACCTGGCCGTATCAGTCCCAAACGTTCAAGCTATTTTACGTTAAAACTGCCCACATCTGGCCTCTTCCACTCACCCTGCAATGTCATTCTAAACATAAGGAATCACATCATTGAAATCTTAAAGCAATAAGATAATAAATGATTAATTCAGAAGAATTTGAATAAATAATCATTACATTTGACAGAGTAATCTGAATGTTAATGAGTTAAAGCAATTAAGAAGTCAGTTTGCAGCATCTTCAGATATTAACAAAGATCACTTTTGATGGAGATATACCAGTAGAAATATTTATTAAGAGTAATATACGAGAAGAAGGAAAACATTTGTGTACTGTGACGAGAGAAAGGAAAATGATGGAAAATGAATTATATCTGAGTGAAGTTAAATGTAAAAGAGAGTCTGAAGAAATTGACTTTTCTGATGAGGAAAAGAATGAAAAGGGCAAAACAGCATTTGAGTGTGATATCTGTGGTAAAATATTATCTCAGAAAGGTAGCTTAGTTATTCACCGACGTATTCATACAGGAGAGAAGTCATATCACTGTGACGTTTGTGGTAAATCATTTTTTGATACTCATCATTTAACTATTCACAAACGCATTCATACAGGAGTGAAATCATATCGCTGTGATATCTGTGGTAAATCCTTCTCTCAAAGTTATAACTTAACTAGGCACAAATACATTCATACAGGAGAAAAACGATATCACTGTGATATCTGTGGTAAATCCTTCTCTGAAATTAGTAAAGTAACTATTCACAAGCGTGTTCATACAGGAGAAAAACCATGTCACTGTGATATTTGTGGTAAATCATTCTTTGATAAAAGTTACTTAACTAGACACATACGTATTCACACAGGTGAAAAGCCATATCAGTGTGATATCTGTGGTAAATCTTTCTCTGAAACTAGTCCCTTAACTATGCACAAGCGTACTGTTCACACAGGAGAAAAACCACATCGCTGTGAAATCTGTGGTAAATCATTCTCTCAAAATAATGCCTTGACTATTCACAAACGCATTCATACAGGAGAGAAGCCATATACATGTGATATCTGTGGTAAATCGTTCTCCAGAAGCTATGCCTTACCTCGTCACAGACGCATTCATACTGAAGAGAAGCCATATCATTGTGATATCTGTGCTGAATCATTCTCTGAAAGTGGTAGCTTAACTAAGCACAAGCGTATTCATACTGAAGAGAAACCATATCATTGTGATATCTGTGGTGAATCATTCTCCGATGGACACAAGTTAACTGTTCACAAATACAGTCATTCAGGCGTGAAGCCATATCACTGTGAAATCTGTGGTAAATCATTCTCTGACAATGGTCACTTAACCAAGCACAGGCGTGTTCATACAGGTGAGAAGCCATATCATTGTGATATCTGTGGTAAATCTTTCTCTGAAACTGGTAGTGTAACTAACCACAAACGTGTTCATACAGGTGAGAAGCCATATCATTGTGATACCTGTGGTAAATCATTCTCTACATCCAGTATCTTATGTAAGCACAGACGCATTCATACTCCTGAGAAGCAATATCACTGTGATATCTGCGGTAAATCTTTCACTGAATCTGGTAGTGTGACAAATCACAAACGTATTCATACAGGTGAGAAGCCATATCACTGTGAAATCTGTGGTAAATCTTTCACTGAATCAGGTAGTGTAACTACTCACATGCGTGTTCATACAGGAGAGAAGCCATACCATTGTGATATCTGTGGTAAATCCTTCTCTACATGCAGTGTCTTAACCAGGCACAAGCGTGTTCATACAGGAGAAAAACCATATCACTGTGATATCTGTGGTAAATCTTTCTCTGGTAGTATAACTACTCACCAGCGCATTCATTCAGGCGTGAAGCCATATCATTGTGATATCTGTGGTAAATCATTCTCTCGAAATTATCACTTGACTCTGCACAGACGCATTCATACAAGAGAAGTCATATCACTGTAATGCCTGTAAGAATCGTTTTCTGAAATAGCACGTTAACTGGTCACAAACGTTTACATACAGAGGACATTTGGCAAATGATTTACTCATAAAAGCAGCTTAACTTCTAACAAGAGCATTCATATGACAGACAAACCGCTCCAGTGGTCTGTCATCGTTGTTTTCCTCTCCATTTTTGCCATTCTCTCATGGGTCAGAAGGAATTTGTTGAGGTGAATTTTTGCTGTCCAGATGCTCTTCCTGTTGCCAACCTTCACCTGTTTCAAACTAAAATATTTCCCCGTGACCTGACATGTTTTTGTGGCAGATTGGCGATGGACATTGCTTGCATGGCAGTGACACCCACAACTATCACACAGTCTCAAGGCAAGGATATAGTAACACGCACACACACATTCATAAGCCCCTCACACTTCTATGAAACATCCCCCTCTATCCTCTGTACCACTAATATTCCCCCACCACCACTACCTTTTGTGTATGTCCTCATACATCTCCATCACCATCCATTTCTCTCTATATATCTATCATTCTCTCCTTTCTTTTCCTACTGGAATCGTCAGGTTTCTCCTCTATAGTAAGACACTCGTCTTTCTCCTGCTGTTATACATCAACCTCCCAACTGACACAAAGCCATCCCCCTCGGTTCCACTCCCTCTGCGAACCAAGTGACTCTTTATCTTGCGAGCTACTTGGTGATCCCTGCTGATGCTGGTATCACATAAAAAGCACCCAATGCACTCAGTAAAGTGGTCGGTGTTAGGATGGGCATCCAACCATGGAAATCATACCAAAGCAGACAATGGATCCTGGTGCATCTTTCTGCTTGACCAGTTCTACGCAATAGTATAAATCCAGATATCCATTTTGCAATGGTGTACAGCAGAGAGCGACTTCCATTCCTTGATATTTTGATTGAAAAACTTAGCAATCAAATGGAAACTGATATCACTGGAAACCCACACACTCAAAGCAATACGGTTTCTGTGGCTGGATGCCCTTTGTAACACCAACCACTCCTAGAGTGTAGTGGGTGATCTGAAGTGCTACTGACATGGGTGCCATTTGCATGACTCCTGTATGTGCCATGACTATGATTTTACTTGGGTCGATGGGTCTTTTTTGCAAAGCACAGCATATTGCCAAAGGTTTCAGTCGTTTTTCATTACCTCTCTGAGGTCCTACATATGAAAGGTGCTTTCCATGTGCCACTGGCATTGGCCACCCTGCCTCTGTGAGGCCCAATGCTCAACATGTACTTTATACATGACGTGTACACGACGCCAGCATCGGCCACGACTTCAATTTCACTTGGTTTGATGGGACGTCTCAAATACAGCTTATCACTAAAGGTCTTCGTTACTAGTCATTGCTTCCATGAGGCCCACAAACACACAAGTTCATCAAAAGTAACAACTTAAATCACTAAAATGAATACTGACAAATGCAAATTTATACTCAACGTCCGAAGTATGGAACATTCTTCAAACTACCGGAAGGTTCAGAATTCCATTTTAAACAAGAACACAGATTCATAATTGAGACTGATTTCACTTGTGCATCCAAAGATTTAAATCCTGGGACAAATTGTTCAGGATGTGAACACATAACAATAGAAAGAGCAAGGATGCCCCTCAGACAAAGAACAACACTTCATAAGGAATAGATTCATTTCCCAAGTTACAGACATTGTTTATGAGTTTTATTTTTCAAGCACAACATCCGAATTTTGAAAGTTTCTACTACCATAACAAATGCATCTGTGTCTTACCAAGAAGTTTATAAAGAGCAAAGGAATGCTTCTCAGTAAACAACTCTAGACTTTTTTCTTTGCTTGTGAATAAGTGGTCACGTCTACAAATGATGGTGTCCCTGAGTCTTTTCAATGTGTTTCAGAAAACAATTATAAAAATAATATTTTATCTATTCTAAATGATCTTGACATTGTTTTTGACTTTACATAAAATATTCTTTACATTCTACTGTTGTTTCATTGTCATTTATTTACAAGTATTATAAATTTTATTGGTAAAATATTTTTCTAGGAATGAATTACAATTTATAACATTGTTTCTATGGGAAATTATTGCTTTGCTTTATGAGTTTTCCCTTTAGGAGCAATCTCCAGGAAGAAGTTAACTTATATATCAAGGCATTATTGTATCTGACATTATTTTGGCAGGCGGCCAGCAATTTCAGGGGAAGGAGTAAGTTGAATAACCACATGGATCAGCATGTGTGCTTTTTACATGAACTAGCACAAATGCTTCTTACAGGGAGTGGCATTGCACGATATATCTATATATATAAAGCTGAAGTTGTCTGTGTGTGTGGCAGGTTTGGTAGCCCTCAACTAACACTATCTCCTCCGAGACCCTGCAGCGCAAGTTGACCAAAATTGAGAGGATGATAAAAGAAGGCTTGCTCTTCCTTCCGTAGAAGAAAAAATTCAAATCGCACCATGTCATCACCAAAAATTATTTATATCAATCAGATGCTTTTTATCTACGAAAATCCCTACTTTTTACGATTCTTTGACTGCTGTCTCATCATTTTTCAGTGTATTTCAACCAGAAAAATGTTTACTTAAAGAGAATAACAAGCTACATAATGCAAAATTCATACTTTTCAAAAATTCCAATTCTAAAGGTTTGTAAAGAAAACAAACCCGAGCAACACTGGGTGATACTTCTCGTATATCTCTATTTATAAAACTGAAAAAAAGTTTGTTTGACTCCACCGCTTGGATCACTTTCAAGGCCACTACAACCCGTCAGATTGACAGGGACATGTAAAATGAGGTGACGATGCCCGTGGGTTACGTTAGAAATCCCTATCTTAAAAGGTGTCGCTTGGGCCAAAAACCCACTTTGTCAAGTCTACTCCCATTCTTTTACGTATCTGTCTTCCTCACTCACTCACGCTATTTCCTCCCTTCCCATACCCTTTATAACTATGTCTGCTCTCATAGAGAGAATTATCATCGCCACCACCAACACAATCATGAGAACAAATATTATGAATCAGATATTTATTGCGTTCATTTATATGTGTGTGTTCGATATATAAATATGTATATATAATGTATATATACAAAGTGTATATATCTCTATTTATGTATATTAAACTTTTTAATACTTTTTGATAGTTATATATATTTTTAAACAAATTATAAATATAATTTAATAATTTTTATTTTAAATTTTAATACTTCAAATTTTTCAATTTTATATTTTATATATTTTCTATATTATATTTTTATTTTTATGTTTTTGTTTTGGGTTTTTTACTGTTTGATTAGTGGTTTTATCTCTAATTTAATTTATATATATATATATATATATATATATAATTTGTATACATTTGCATATATAATGCGTGCACACACACATATATATATATATATATATAATGTGTGCATTATGTGGTCGGTCGGTTGAGCTGAAAATATGCACAGCTCTGCTAAAAGTGCTGGCAAGTTTGCATGACAAATATTTTTTTCCTCAAATGAAAGGCGTGGCCTCTAGGACAAAATTCCTCATCTTATAAAATGTGGCCCCAGTACACCCGAATGAAATCAAGTTGTATTAACCAAAATGTGAAAAGGGGTCTAAATGGGGCTGGAAGGGGATTAAAATTTAAAGGAGCGGGTGTTTAGGAATTCTCTGTTACATCAAGCTAAAAATTTTGAGCCAGCCTTTTAATCGTCAATGTGTTGCCGTCTACGATGAAGAAGTTTTGCATGCTTGCCATGGTGAGTCTACTGTCATGAGAAAGAATCACTTCAAAAATTGGTGTTTACCAATTTTCTTTTACATCAAGTTCAAAATTTTACGCCAGCCATTAAACTGTCAATATGTTGCTGTCCATCGTTAAGAAATGCCAGCCATGGTGACTCTACTATCCTCAGATTCTATCCCTTTAAACTTTTGTTTCCAATATTTTATTATTTTTATTCAGCTCGCAAGTTCGTCAGTCCCTTTTAAATGTTAGTGTTTTGCTGTCTGCCTTGAAGCAGACCTTTCTGTTGCCACTGCCTGATATTTATGATTGATCTTTCTAAATATTTTATTTCTCAACTTTCTCAAGATCTTTTGTTGTTTATAAATGGGAGAGAGATAGAAAAAGATAGAGAGTAAGAGAAAGCGAGGGAGAGTCCGAAAGAAACAAAGAGGGAGAATCATCATCATCGCTTAATGTTCGTTTTCCGTGCTAGCACGGGTTGGACAGTTTGATCGAGGTCTAGGAAGCCTGGAGGCTTGCCAGGCTCCAGCCTGATCTGGCAGTGTTTCTACTGGTGGATGACCTTCCTAACGCCAACCACTCTGTGAGTGTAGTGAGTGCTTTTTACGTGCCGCCGGCACAGGTGCCAGGGGGGCTTGCAGCTGCAACGATCGGCTGGTGCTTTTTACGTGCCACCAGCACAGAAGCCAGTCAAGGCGGCGCTGCTATGCGCCACGTTCGGATGGTGCTTTTTACGTGCTGAAAGGAAGCAACAGAAAGTAACAAATATATATATGAAGCTATTATGTTACTTCTCATATATATTTGAAGGTGCATGGCTCAATCGTGAGTTCAATTCCCGTCATCTTCATCACATTGAACAATGTTAAAGGTTAAAGGGTCAAAGCGAAATGCAGCCACATTTTCTCTACAAAACTACTTTAAAACGTTTTCCAATGGCTGAATGACGAAACGTATTAATCTGGTTTCTGCCCTAAATATTCTGCTAAAGTAAGGATGCATCTTGTACACCAGCAAATACTCAGTGAAGTGCAAGTAAATCAGTTGACCATAAGATTGACTCCTCGTTGTGAAACGACGGAGATCCACCACCGATAAGGAAAATTAGTGAGTACAGGGAGATAAGCAAGGGCATGAGCCTAATTACGGTTTCACTCCTGTATGAATACGTATGTGTCTAGTTAAATTGTTCTTTTCAGAGAATAATTTACCACAGATATCACAGTGATACGGCTTTTCTCCTGTATGACTTCGTTTGTGTCCAATTAAACTACTGCTTACAGAGAAAGATTTACCACAGATATCACAGTGAAATGGTTTTTCCCCTGTGTGAATGCATTTGTGTGTAGTTAGGCTATTGTTTTCAGAGAATGATTTACCATAGACATCACAGGGAAATGGCTTCTCTCCTGTATGAATGCGTCTGTGTTTAGTTAAGCTAACTTGTATAGGAAATGATTTACCACAGATATTACAGTGATACGGTGTCTCCCCTGTATGAACACGTCTGTGTACAATTAAGGCACTTCCGTTAGAGAATGATTTACCACAGATATTACAGTGAAATGGTTTCTCTCCCGTGTGAATACGCCTGTGTCTAGTTAAATTACTACTCTGAGAGAACGATTTACCACAAACATCACAGTGAAATTGCTTCTCTCCTGTATGTATACGTTTGTGTACAGCCAGATTACAACTTGCAGTGAATGAATTACCACAAATATCACAGCGAAATGGCTTCTCTCCGGAATGAATACGTTTGTGTTTGGTTAAGTCACAGCTTTGAGAGTATGATTTACCACAGATACCACAGTGATATGGTTTCTCTCCTGTGTGAATACGCTTGTGAGTAGTTAACACACTATTTTGAGAGAATGATTTACCACAGATATCACAGTCAAACGGTTTTTCTCCTGTGTGAGTACGCTTGTGTCTATCTAAGAAATCACTTCTAGTGGTTGATTTACCACAGATATCACGATACAATGATTTTCGCATATTTGTCAGCATTTCTTTGAGGAATCAAAATAGACCCAATCCTTGGCCTTTCTCACCACATTAAAGTTTTACCCCTATCTTTATCCTTCTTTTTATAGTTTATTCCTTACAAATATTTCCACTGCAAACTTCACTGATATCTAAAGATGCTATAAATTAAGAAAGTCATCAAAGAGTAACGAGAATGCAAAGCATCAGCTAATGAAATAGAAAAATGTTGCTATTAATCACAGTTCAGAGCAAACATTTCATAGAATTTCTACCAAAGATTTAAAGAAATAGTCTTCGATGCGTTCTGTGTAAACTTTTCCTCAAGACTTTAAAAGACGAAAAATGTCGAAGATGTATTCATTATAAAAGAAAATTTCTTTGATGCCAATGTCATCCGTAAATCTGAAATGATAAAGAAACAGAATTAGATAGAGAGAGAAAGATCAAAAGAGAAATGTTACAATATTTCTTTATTAATTAACAAATGACATCATATAACATTGGGTGAAATGTAAAAATTTGTAAACTACAACTACTCTTTAACATTGGGTAACATTACTCATGCACGCACATATATACATATCTCTATCTATCTATATATACATATATAAATTTATGGCGATCTTTCGTCTCTAGTAGACCTTTCCGTCGATGATTTCCGTAAAAAACTTTTATTTTTTTACATATGGGCTTGCGGGAACATTTGAAGTAATGAGAGCGAAAGAGACTAAGAGGAAGCGATTTTATGACGATACATACACACACACACATACATGCAGACATACATATACACATACACCGACTAAAAAATTACACTGAATCGGCCATACATAGATACATACACACACACATACATACATATACACATACACCGAGTAAAAATTTTCAGTTACCTTTTCCTTTCACACACACTAACAGAAGCACTTCACTTACACAACATACTGTCTGTCTCCCACACCCCATCAAACACACACACACATGTACATCAATGCTTCGGTAACTTCAAAAGAACTTCCCTCGACATAAAATCGCTTCCTCTTAGTCTCTTTCGCTTTCATTACTTCAAATGTTCCCGCAAGCCCATATGTAAAAAAATAAAAGTCTTTTACGGAAATCATCGACGGAATGGTCTACTACAAACGAAAGATTGCCAAATTTATATATGATGAGTTCAGGTTAGGCGGGGAACAATATTTTGATTTTTTGGGGCTTCATTTTTGAGAACTCCCTGAAAAGATGTGGTTAGGGTCACAGAACAATGATATAAACATTTTTGCAATTTCAATTCTGGTAACTCCCCAAACCGAAAGGATCCCGCATTTCTGTAGTAATGCCCTAAATTTACTGACAAAATATACGTTATTAAACGATTAAAGGACTCAAAAGAAAATTACACAAATCGGGTGTCAAAAGGGGAAATATCGTTTACCAAAAGGAAACCCGTTGTGAGGGAGGTCTTCCTGCTTGTCTTCAGGAATACTTAAAAAGCTGACAAATGTCTGTAGATATAGACTAACCTCCTATGGTTCAGTTTCTTGTCTTAGATATTACACACCTCCGTTAACAAGTGTGCAACAAATGCTATGTAGATATATTTTTTCACTTACCATTAGAATACTTGTTGATCTGACCAGGATCCTTTCTTGAAATCGAGTTTGTTTTTCCCACCATGGATAGTAGAAAGGCGCACAATACTTGCTACAAAGGGGCATACAAACAATTCGTGCTTTCGATCTAAGGTCCAAATGAAATATGAAGAAGGGCGAGCAAAGTTCCTCGATTGAAAGCTTTCCCCCCCCCCTTTCCTGTAAAATAGGGAACAACCAACTAAAACTGTGATCAAGAGAAATATTAAATCACAAATCATGTAAGTCGCTTCATGTTATTCATAGAGATCAACGTTTACCTGAACACGAGGTATTACTACATCTGATATAATTAGATTCGTCTTAATTAGAAGCACGTGCAGAAGCTGTTGATAATTATTCCCGCGCTTGAACGACACCGGTGACATATATTAAAAGTCCCCGATATATAACACGAAAAGACATTAAAATTATATTAATTAACACCTTTAATTGCATCTCACCCAAGGTAAATGATAAAAACCTCATCCAGCTAAATAGTAATTACGTCTCAACAAGAGTGTCTGCGCACGGTCACTGAACCTGCTAAAAATAGCAGCCAGATGTTTCTGACATCATTACATCTTAGCATTAGAATGCATATAATCGTATGTTTGTTCATTAAACGGACATATGATTAGAAACACAGCAGGTGGTGTTCCCTACGCCTTTATCAGGGGTCGCCAAACTTTTTCGACCATCGACCCTCAACTATAGCGAAAATCTAAACGGAGCCCTTCCCGGCTTTGAAATTTCTTTCTGTTTTTTTTTCCCGGAATCCCACGTTTTTAGGCCATGGAAATTTCGATTCTGGAAAAGATTTTTTCAACAATCCCAATATCAAAATTTCAGTCCCATATCCCTTTCCTTCGTTTTTTAACTTTTTCCTTAAATAGAGGGGGAAGGGTTCCGTTTACGGCGGGGGGAAAGACAATGGACCGCACCCTCTTTCCGATGGTTTTTTGGTTTTGTTTTTACAGGAACCCACGATATCGAGTGCGGAGATTCTAAATCTGCAAAAACAATCTGCATTAAAAAATTTTTAATCTCCCCACGCAATTTCTTAAATTTTCTACTAAAAACAAAAACCGCTAAGTAACGGGGACATAAACTCACCAGCATCGGTTGTCAAGCAATGCTAGGGGGACAAACACACACACGCATATATATATCTATACATATATACGACGGGCTTCTTTCAGTTTCCGTCTACCAAACTCACTCACAAGGCTTTGGTCAGCCCGAAGCTATAGTAGAAGACACTTGCCCAAGGTGCCACGCAGTGAGACTGAACCCGAAACCATGTGGTTGGTAAACAAGCTACTTACCTCACAGCCACTCCTGTATGTATGTTTGTGTTTGTGTGTCCCCCCAAAAATGCTTGACAACTGATGCTGGTATGTTTATGTCCCCGTAACTTAGCGGATAGAATAAATGCTAGGCTTACAAAGAATTAGTCCCGGGGTCGATTTGCTCAACTAAAGGCGGTGCTCCAGCATGGCCACAGTCACATGACTGGAACAAGTAAAAGAGTATGTCTTACAGTGACGACATTGAAGTTGACGATGATGAAATAGATATAGGAAATAACATATTCTACAGTGAAGATAATGAAATTGAGGCCGGCAGTGGGCAATTTGAGACGAAAATCTCTATAAATTACACCAATAATCATTTGCATGGTTCCTGTATCAGGGGACCAGTATTTTGTAACACAATATATGAGTAAACTTTCTTAAAATGACCAGGTGAAGATTAAAAAAACCAGAATTGAAAGTGAAATCTCTATGTGTATAAAGCTGAAGTTGTCTGTGTGTGGCAGGTTTTGTAGCCTTCAACTAACACTATCTCCTTCGTGGCCGACCGATTGATGGCCGGAATGAACTATTATAGAAGTTATTTCCCTTCATTTCATAGTATTTCTCTAATTCTCTCCTAGATGGCTCTACTGACAGGTGGGATTCCCTCCAGTATCCCCCTTAGTTTTATTCTATTAATATCTCTATTGTGTGTCAAGGTGCTCATTTGAGGGAATGATTTGCCACAGATCTCGCACTGATATATCTTCTCTCCTGTAAGAATATATTTCTGTTTAGCTAAAACGCTAAATAGAAAATCTCACAGTGATAAAATCTTTATTATGATCTTGAGATCGAACATAGAAAACGACATAACAGTACAAAGAATTACAAAAATGGGATATTTTCCTTTTGAACGGCAGTTTTCAACACAATTTCTAGTTAACTAAACACTTTTAAACTTCGTATACTGGCAGAATGTGTCAAAATAAAACATTTTTTTCTCTTGGCTTTCTTGACAAAATTGTAATTTGTAAGTTTAACGTAGTTTAATATTCCAAATTTTAACCAATCCTATGCCCTCTATTGAGCAAAAATCATTTGCTACGTCTAAAACAGACAACATCCTGTCACTAACCCTTCAACTGCAGAAGGCATATCCTAATGTCAGCCCTTCTACAGAGTGCACTGGGTGTTATTTTTTCTTTTTTATGTGACAACAAAACCGTCAGGGTCCCCAAGGACCATGCAAGACAAAATAGCTCAAAACTGGCAGGGTGGAAGGTAGTATTGAAGGAACGTCACTTTGTGCCCGTTGACAGGTTTAAGGGAGAAAGGGAACAGGGTCCAGATATAGAGCAAAAAAAAACAAGCACAAAATAGATATTTTATTCATTATTCTTTATCAAGAAATTCCTCGCTTCACCTCCAGAGAAAACACAGATTTTCAAAAATGGCCAGCTAAATCCTTAACTTTCAACCTGTTACTTTCATATTTTTAAGCGTTTGTTTGGATACCTTGATCTGTTCCCCTTTCGTTTCTCTATTTATCTCTAAACATGGCGTCTTCATGCATTTTTAAAGTTTACCTTTTCTTTCAGCGCCATCTTTGTTGTTTATTCCATTCTCCTTCAAAATATGCTCCCTCGTATCATATATCATATCGTATTTATTATTTATTTTTTCATTCTCTCTCTGGCTTTCATCCATTTATCTAATTATTTTTCCCCTGAAATATAATATTCAAACTAGTTGCTTCGATGTTCGCGCCCGCCCTCCCACCCCCTCCACCAGTACTGGAAGTTTCTACCCAAATACCGGAAGTTCTACCCCTGTCTTACTTAACTACCCCCCACCCCCACTCGCACCTATGTAGGGTTTATCTGATCATATAGCGCATATGTGTCGGTGGCACATAAAAAACACCATCCGAGCGTGGCCGTCTGCCAGCCTCGTCTGGCACTTGTGTCGGCGGCACATAAAAAACACCATCCGAGCGTGGCTGTCTGCCAGCCTCGTCTGGTACCTGTGTCGGTGGCACATAAAATCACCCACTACACTCTCGGAGTGGTTGGCGTTAGGAAGGGCATCCAGCTGTAGAAACACTGCCAATCTGACTGGCCTGGTGCAGCCTTCGGGCTCCCCAGACCCCAGTTGAACCGTCCCACCCATGCTAGCATGGAAAGCGGACGTTAAACGATGATGATGATGATGATGATGATGAAAGGAAAAAGCCTGTGTTTTAGCAGACCAATTAGTGTTAATTATCGTTATGACTTCATAAATTTTGACATTGAGACAGTAACACGTCTCTGTGAATACCCCCATGTTTATGCATGTGGCTTTTTCGAGAGAATCATTTGCCACACATGTCACACGGACATGGCTACTCTCATGTAGGGATTCGTTCATGGACAGTTAAGTTAGGTCTATGAGAGAATGCTTTAACACAGACACGACCATTACATAGGTTTTGTCTGGGATGAACATTTCCGTGTGTAGTTACAACACCATTTCCAAAAAATGAATTACAACAACTAATGCAAGGTTATGGCTTCTCCCCTGCATGTGTATGCGTGTGTCTATTCAAATGATGCCTTTGAGAAAATGATTCACCACAGATCTCACAATGATAAGGTTTCTCACCAGTATGAAGGCGAATGTGAGTAACCAAATGACTATTTTGAGAGAATGATTTACCACAGATCTCACAATGATATGGTTTTTCTCCTGTATGTGTACGTTTGTGTGTAACCAAATCACTATTATGAGAGAATGATTTACCACAGATATCACAGTGATATGGCCTCTCTCCTGTATGAATGCGATTATGAGTAACCAAATAACTATTACGAGAGAATGATTTACCACAGATCTCACAATGATAAGGTTTCTCACCAGTATGAATGCGATTGTGTGTAACCAAATAACTATTACGAGAGAATGATTTACCACAGATCTCACAATGATATGGCTTCTCTCCCGTATGAATACGCTTGTGTAAAGTCAAGATATTGCTTTGAGAGAATGATTTACCACAGATCTCACAATGATATGGTTTCTCTCCCGTATGTGTACGTTTGTGTCTAACAATGTCACTACTGTAAGAAAATGATTTTCCACAGATATTACAGTGATATGGCTTTTCCTCTTTATCAAGGTTTTCTGATTCAGTTAAATTATTCATTTTGAGAGAATTACTCAATGTAATTTTTGTAAAAGTGTTTTTCATTTCCATGAATACATTTCTGTTCACTTTTGTCACTTCATTCAGATAACAATTTAATGCAATGTTTCTTCCATACATTCAAGAGAAAGAAAAATATTTCGTTGTTCCTTGTTATAGATTGTATTTATATACAGAGGTAGACTTATTCATGAATGCTCCTTATAAATATACTGTCTTCCTTTAGGTGATGAGAATATCAAAGACACTTCTGAATGGAGAGATTTCCTTCACGTCAACATGTTGTGATATTCTGAAATAGAAAAAGAAGCAGTAAGATAAAACTGGACAGTTCACCAACATAAGTAAATAAACATTGCAGATTTTATATCAATACTATTGTCATGCATTTACTGTCCATGCTTGCATAAGTAGATTGAGTTGGAAGGTGTTAGAAGCTAATGGGAATGGAGCTAGCCAAAACGAAAATATAGTGGGCATAACATGACCAGAGTAGTGAGTTGATGCCATCCAGAATTTCGCAGAGCAAAGTTGCCACAAGTGAAATGGGCTGTTTAAGAAGTGATCAGAGTTAATGATGAAGAAGCATTGTTACTCGTCTGCCGCCTTTCCGCTAACTAATTAAAACTCCCACTTCTCTTCATGGGCACTGAACTTCCCTCTAGGATCCATGCGTGCCCACACTGATGGGCTGAAGAATGACATAGCAGAACCGTGCTATGATGTGAGAACTAAAATAGCTTTCCTGAGTTGCTACAATATTAAATACTGGCAGAATCACTAAGATTTCGGATTAATTGCTTAACAGCATTTCGTTCGTAAATAGCTTTGTCAAACTAGAGATAAAAGCAATCAGGAATGGGAGTGTGTCTGTGCATTGTTTATTTCTCTTCAATCAGGTACACACTGTGAGGGCGAGTACGATCGATCATTTGAGCATCCAGATGCCCCTCCCACCTAACCAGGAGTCCCTTCTCTGAAGACCAGCTTGCTAGCTAGCCCACAGTGAAGGTCCCTCTTTATATTTCGTCTGTCATGAGTTGGTGCCCCAAATGTCTTTCCTTCCACTGAGGTCGACTTTCATCCTTTCGAGGTAAATAAAATAAGCAGTAGAGCACTCGAGTCCCTGAAGTTAACTCGTCCCCTTCCTACAAATTTCAGGTTTTGTACTTAAAAATACAAAAAGAAAAATCATTATTATTATTATTATTATCATCAACATTAATATTTTATAAACCCCAAAAAATCCTGACTCCAAATACATCTTACAATTTCATGAGTCCTTCATGAAAAAAAGGGACAACGGTAATTATTCTTCTTCCTCTCGTAGGGGTTACGACTACTCACGGAAATGGCGACACACATCTTTGTGAGCAGGGAGGATCTCCTCAGTAGAATCAATAGCTGCAAACCCTCTGAACACCTCACGGGTTGTGTCCGGGTAGAATGGATATAATTCGCCTCTACCCATCTATAGACAGAGATTTTCTTGTGGGGTGCTTGTAAAGACAAGAACATTACATACGTTGGTGAGACATCTAGAAGCATTGCAGGGGGATGAAATAAAAATTAGAGGCAGCATGACCCCATAACCAGTCCTCCATACTCTACCAAAGGTACTACTCAAGAAGAATGGTCCCGGTGCGCGCACTTGTGCTAGTCCGTCATGACTGGTCGATCCTTCAATGACTACCTAGCGCGAGTATGCAAATTAACAGATGCGCGCATAATAATATATGTATATAATGGCTGAATATATATCAAATAAAATGGGTTTTGTCTAAAAAAAAGTAAATAAAAGACTCAACAAAAGAAATTACTTAATTTGTGTTTTATTTTCTTTGTTTAAAAAAAATTATTTGCTAAAAAAAACCTCATACATGTCTAGCGCATGCGAGTGTGATTTTTAGTCGCGCACTCGCCTTACGTAGTCTTTGTAAGATCGACTAGTCACGACTAGCTAGCACCGGGACCACACTTGTAGAAAAGTACCCATATATATATAGTATATATATAGTATTTATATATATATATATATATATATATATATACTATATATATATATATATATATATATATATATATATATATATATATATATATATATATATATATAATATATATATATATACATATATATATATATATATATATATATATATATATATATATATATATATACATATATATATATATATATATAGATATATATACTATATATATATATATATATATATATATATATATATATATATATATATATATATATATATATATATATATATATATATATATATATATATATACATGTATATATATACTATATATATATATATATATATATATATATATATATATATATATATATATATATATATATATATATAAATATATATATATATATATATATATATATATATAAAAACTTACTTGGAGGAGATGAAATGAAACAAAACGAACTGAATCGAATCTACGTGAGGGCGCTCAGTCATACAATAGTGTAATAAATAAAATATATGCATACATACATTGATATATGTGCGTACCTACATCTATATGTATATATACATGCATATATAAATATATATACGTGAGTACAGGACACCATAAATAGACGTAGAACTCAACGAGAAACGAAAATGTAAAAACAAACATGGAAACGGATCTTTTTTAACAACGACAAAACAGAGTACAAGACAAACTACACAAGGAAAAATCCCCTTCATCAGCTGTCCCTAGTTCAACTCCAGCGTGTTTCGAAGGTGAGGACAGAACACGACTCGCCGAACTAGCCCTTCCTGCGAAAGAATTAAATAAAATTACTTCGCAGAGGGGTAAAAGCAAGGAAAG
The DNA here is from genome assembly GCF_006345805.1 of Octopus sinensis. NCBI lineage: Eukaryota > Metazoa > Mollusca > Cephalopoda > Octopoda > Octopodidae > Octopus > Octopus sinensis. Next base: position 10,427,271 of record NC_043023.1, read on the forward strand.
AAAAAAATGTGACAAAAACAGGACGTAAAAACAACACAAATAAAAATACAGTACAAGAAATAAAAACAAACAAGAAAACAAACAATGAGGGCCTTTTTTGGCCTAGACGAGGAAAGATTCTTAAGAGCGCTGGAAGAACATGTGTTCACTGTTAGAAGGCCGCAGGCGAAAGAAAATAGTCGCCCGGCTGTAACAACACACTGCTAAGCATTTTGCCCAGCATGGGTGTTTGCTGCCCTGCTCGCAATTTTATTAGATTCAGCTGTGCATCATTAACCAGCTAGAGTAGACGCAGGAGTGGCTGTGTGGTAAGTAGCTTGCTAACCAACCACATGGTTCCGGGTTCAGTCCCACTGCGTGGCATCTTGGGCAAGTGTCTTCTGCTATAGCCCCGGGCCGACCAATGCCTTGTGAGTGGATTTGGTAGACGGAAACTGAAAGAAGCCTGTCGTATATATGTATATATATATATATGTGTGTGTGTGTGTTTGTGTGATTGTGTTTGTCCCCCTAGCATTGCTTGACAACCGATGCTGGTGTGTTTACGTCCCTTAGCGGTTCGGCAAAAGAGACCGATAGAATAAGTACTGGGCTTACAAAGAATAAGTCCTGGGGTCGATTTGCTCGACTAAAAGGCGGTGCTCCAGCATGGCCGCAGTCAAATGACTGAAACAAGTAAAAGAGTAAAAGAGCGAGTAGCTGTCCTCTTGGGGTTAAAAATCACAGTTGAGTCTGCTCAAACGGACATCCATGTTAAACTGGCTACGAATATTACTTGTTACTCTTTACTCTTTTACTTGTTTCAGTCATTTGACTGCGGCCATGCTGGAGCACCGCCTTTAGTTGAGCAAATCGACCCCCAGGACTTATTCTTTGTAAGCCCAGTACTTATTCTATCAGTCTCTTTTCCCGAACCGCTAAGTGACGGGGAAGTAAAAGATCTATCTGCGACGATTTCATCTCAATCGAAGGAGAGGGGCTTTCTCCGTCCGGGTTGCGGATCCGTGGAATAAGCTGCCGGATGAGATGGTGAAGATGCCGACGACCGCTCGGTTCAAAGTCTCCCTTGACCACATGTGGCCTGAACTTTTTACATGAACACCACCCTGTACATAACTCCATGTCCCCCTACATGGCCTTGCTTTTTGCTTTTTGAGCCAAAAAATTAACTAACACCAGCATCGGTTGTCAAGCGATGTTGGGGGGGGGGACAAACACAGACACACACATATATATATACATATATACGACAGGCTTCATTCAGTTTCCGTCTACCAAATCCACTCACAAGGCTTTGGTTGGCCCGAGGTTATAGCAGAAGACGCTTGCCCAAGATGCCACGCAGTGGGACTGAACTCGGAACCATGTGGTAAGCAAGCTACTTACCACACAGCCACTCCTGCGCCTATAATAATTAATATAATAATAATTATTATTTCAGTTCTGTATTTAAGAGATGAGGAATTATTTACATTGTTTACATTTGACGGATATTTGTCCTCATCTTGTTTGTTGTTAACGCAACATTTCGGCTGGTATACCCTCCAGCCTCCATCAGGTGTCTTGGGAGAAATTATGCACGGGCGAAAGCTGGTCTTGTAAATAATAATCATAACATTTAACTTGGGGTATTTCCGTGGGTTGTGGAGTATAGATATAACGAAATTATGCCAGCAATGTCTCGTTTTAAACTTGAAGAAAAAAAAGCCTTGCATATTTGTTCTTAACTGTTTCAGGTGTAAAATCCGCAAATTTCCAAGCAGAAAACAGAATCGGATTGTCATTTGCTTCCACGGAAATACCCGAAGTGAAATGTTTTAGTTTTGTCGAGTTATATCGAAGGAATGCCTCCGAATGAATGCGTAGAAATTATAAAATTATTATTACTTACAAGAAATTAATTAACGTTTAATTAAGCGGATTTGTCGATTTCAACATTCGGGTGGCTCCGGCGGTTCCGGCTTGGCGAATATTTTAAAGTGAAAATCTTCAGAGATCAATAAATATTTAGTCCTGTTATCTAACTTTTGACCCCAGAGAGATCGATGTGTTTGCTATCTCAGCTGATCTCCTCATATTTCGCCCTCGATCCAAAACAAAACATCAGGTTTGTAAATACATATACCGGTGCTTTCTAATATAAGTACCTCGTGTTACTTCTTCCGTACTACATCTGATTCCGGACATAATAAATCTAGATAGGGGCAAATTAGTTTTTTTTTGTGTGTTTTTAGCTTTAAGTAAAAGTAAGAGAAGATAACTCTCAATCTCGGTTTTCACGTGCTATTCCTATAAGGTGGTACTCCTACACATGTGCGCCCCTCGATTTTGTTTCCTCATAACATTTAGACAAATAGATAATTTTAGATGAAATTTTCTACAAATACGCTTCAGATGGCGTAGATTCTGGGTACTACTAGCGAACAGTGGCCCCGGTGCGCTGTTCCGCGCTAGCTAGACGTAAGTAGTCGATCCTACAACATTTTAACCCTTACCCTGAACCTAATTTTTTAACCCCAACCCTAAACCTAATTTTTTAAACCCTAACCCTAAACCTAAATCTAATTTTTTTAACCCTAACCCTAAACAGTGGTCCCGGTGCGCGCATCCGCGCTAGCTAGACGTAAGTAGTCGATTCTACAACTTTTAAACCCTAAGCCTAACCCTAATCCTACTTTTTTAACCCTAACCTTTGTTTATAAAAATAATTTATTTACTTAGTTTATAAAATTATGTAGGATCGACTACTTACGTCTGGCTAGCGCGGATGTGCGAGTGCGCACACCGGGACCACTGTTCGCTAGTAGTACCTAGATTCTGATTATATCGGAATGTGTTGCGAAAAAAAGTTTTTCCGTGATTGGAAAGAGAAATTTAGGAAAATTCACACAAGTTAGTTTTGTTCCTTCGTAACTTTCAGGAAAACGGGTATTTTTCAATGAAATTTTCTACAAATATTTCTCAGAGTGCATAAATGTGTAAATTACGATAATATTGGAATTTAACATGAAAAACAAAACTGTTTGGCACAGACATGATTTTTTTTTTTTTTTTTTTCAAAATTTGAAGTTTAATCTAGATATATGTAAAGGGTGTCAGTATATATGTGTATAAGCCCACCAAATTTATATTTTCATATTAAATTCCGATATAATCATAATCTACACATTCTGAACCGTCAATATCACTCCGACCCTTTCTTCTGTTCTCTCTCTCATCCTTTCTATTTCTTCTCATCCTCTCTCTATTTCTCCTATTCCCCTCTATTTCTTCTCTTCCCCTCTATTTCTTCTCATCCTCTCTATTTCTTCTCATCCTCTCTATTTCTCCTCTTCCCCTCTATTTCTTCTCATCCTCTCTATTTCCTCTCATCCTCTCTATATCTTCTCCTCCTCTATTTCCTCTCTATATCTTCTCATCCTCTCTATTTCTTCTCTTCCTCCCTATTTCTTCTCATCCTCTCTATTTCTTCTCATCCTCTCTATTTCTTCTCCTACCCTCTCACTGTCTTACATGAACCCAACGACATTTTCCCGCCTTTTCCCTTCCCAGCAGACGACACCCTTCCACAGAGACAGACGACCATTTAATCTGTTCTTGTATTCTTGTGTATTTCTGTCATTCTTTACGCAATTTTCCATCTAATGTCCACTTTAAAGGTAAAAACTATTTTATTTTTCACTGAAAAAAATTCAACAAAACCACATTAAGTTATTTCTTGTGTTTGTTTGACATTTTGAATTCGTTTGAGAAAGTTTTCCATCTCTTGTTTAATTTTAAGATTAACTTGTTAAAATAATGGAAATTGAAAAAAGTAAAATGTATTTTTGATTGAAAAATTTATTTCTCATTAAAAAAAATATCAATAATATATTTAAAAAAAATTTCGATATGTTACCTTCAATTTTCATGTCATTTCATGGGAGAAATCTATTTTGACAATGTTTCTTGTAAAGACACACTGTATATAGATACCTGCATCTATGTGTATATAAGTGTGTATAAGTATGTATGAAATACAGATATATTTGTCTTTTTGTGCGTAATACATGCAAAAGGAACAGATGTTTACTATGAGTGTATGATAGACATGTATATATGTGTGTGTGTAAATATATATATATATATATATATATATATATATATATATATATATATATATATACATAAATGCGTCGCACTAGGAGGAACTCTTAAAGTCAAAACTACCATAATTTTTGACTTTAGGAGTCCCTCCTAGCGTGAGGCATTTATGTATATAAATGTTTTATGGAATATATTTATATATATTACGTAAAACATTTATATACATAAATGACTCGCACTAGGAGGGACTCTTAAAGTCAAAACTACCATAATTTTTGACTTTAGGAGTCCCTCCTAGCGTGAGGCATTTATGTATAGTAATGCCCTTAATACAAATAAAGATCAATATATTTGAGAGGCATAATTGATGGATTTTTCCCTTATGAGGTTTTTCACGCTAACTACTTGATAAATTCTTATAAAGATTTTATCCTATTTTTCAATTCTATGTATGCATAGGTATTTATATGTAAACAAACATAGAGAGAGAGAGAGAGAGAGAGAGACAGACAGACTTTCGGAATAGCTGTTCCGTATTAGTTGGGTTTTCTCCATTATTGCCGGGATTTTTCACATATTTACTTTTAGCTTCATTCACTTCAAACTGATGGGATAGAGAGAGGCATTTTCTAAATGGGAAATTCTTGATCCATAGTTTTTTTATTCCCATCGATCTCCCTTCCCGTACCTTCACGACATCAACCAGTTTAAAGATATATATATACATACGTATGTACGTATGTATGTATGTATGTATGTTTGTATGTATATATGTATATATGTACGTATGTATATATGTACGTATGTATATATATATGTGTATGTATGTATGTATGTATATATGTACGTATGTATATATGTACGTATGTATATATATATATGTGTATGTATGTATGTATATATGTACGTATGTATGTATATATGTACGTATGTATGTATATATATGTGTATGTATGTATGTATATATATATATATATATATGTATGTATGTATGTTTGTATGTATGTACGTATGTACGTATGTATATATACTAATACAATTGTTTGTTTGTATTCCACCTGCCTTCGTCTTTTGTCTATTTTCATAAAGCTTCCCGTTATATATATATATATGTATGTATACGTATGTATATATGTACGTATATATATATATATATATATGTATGTATGTATGTATGTATGTATATATATATGTTATATATGTTTGTATATATGTATATGTATGTATGTATGTACATATGTATGTATATATATATATATATATGTTATATATGTTTGTATATATGTATATGTATGTATGTATGTACATATGTTTGTATATATGTATATGTATATATGTATGTATGTATGTATGTATGTATGTATATATCTATGTATATATATGTATGTATGTATGTATATATATATGTATATATATGTATGTGTGTATGTATATATGTATGTATATGTATGTATGTATATATATATATGTATGTATGTATGTATATATATATATGTATATATGTATGTATGTATATATATATATGTATATATGTATGTATATATGTATATATGTATGTATATATATATATATGTATATATGTATGTATATATATATATGTATATATGTATGTATATATATATATGTATGTGTGTATGTATTCTCTTTCCCTTTTGTTTACGTTTTGCATTATTCCTCTTTTTCCCTTTGCCCTACTCTCACCCTCTCTATATTTCCCTCTCTTTTCTATATTCCTTTCTCTCCTCCCTCTCTCTTCTTTGTAGCTGCCTCTCTTTCTCTGTTCCCTTCATAACTCTATCACTCCTGCCCCTTTCTCTCTCACAATTTCTCTTCTTCTCTCCCAACATACCTCTCTGTCATTTATTACATTCGTTCTCCTTTATTACGCTTTCTCTTCCCTCTCCTCTCTCTCTCTCTGTCTTGTGCGTCTCTATCCCCCCTCTTCCTTTACCAAATGTATAACTCTCTTCATCTCCCTCTCTCTATGTCTATCTATTTCTCTTCGTTATCACTCTCTCTCTCTCATTCCCTCTTTCTCTCTCTCTGTCTTTATCATTAGGTCCCTCCCTTCTTCCTTTTGTTTCCCCTCTCTCTTCCTTTTACTCTTTTCATCTCTGCGCCTTTCATATTTCTCTTTGCCGTCCCTATCACTCCGACCCTTTTTCCTCTCCTCTCTCTCTCTCTCTCTCTCTCTCTGTCTTGTGCGTCTCTATCCCCCCTCTTCCTTTACCAAATGTATAATTCTCTTCATATCTCTCTCTCTATGTCTATCTATTTCTCTTCGTTATCACTCTCTCTCTCTCATTCTCTCTGTCTTTATCATTAGGTCCCTCCATTCTTCCTTTCGTTTCCCCTCTCTCTTCCTTTCACTCTTTTCATCTCTGCACCTTTTATATTTCTCTTTTCCCTCCTTATCACTCCAACCCTTTCTTCTCTCCTCCCTCTTCCCTTCTATATCTCTCCCTCTCTCCCTCCCTTTACATCAAACATCCCACCATTTCCCGCCTTTTCCCTTCCCAGCAGACGACACCCTACAACAAAGACAGACGACCATTTAATCTGTTCTTGTATTCTTGTGTATTTCTGTCATTCTTTACGCAATTTTCCATCTAATGTCCACTTTAAAGGTAAAAACTACTTTATTTTTCACTGAAAAAAATTCAACAAAACCACCTCAAGTTATTTCTTGTGTTTGTTTGCCCAGTTTTTTTCTTGTTTCGTTTTAAGATTAACTTTTTTAAAACAATGAAAAGTTTGACAAGAAAAATATATTTTTGAGAAATGATTGAAAAATTTATTTCTCATTAACAAAATGTCAATAATTTGTTTTGTTTTGTTTCGTTTTATATCTATAAAGTAATTATAATATCGAAAGTAATTTGTCTGAATGGAATTATGGATATTTTTGAGTGAGATAATACATTATTTTAAGATCATTATTGTGTAAGAATTTTCTCTTTGATTCATCAAAATGTTCAAATCATTTTGTCTTTCATTTTTATGTCATTTCACGGGAGAAATCTGTTTGATATTGTTTCTTATAGAGACAAACTATATAGATACGTGCATCTATGCGTAGACATGAGTGTGTATAAGACATGAAATATAGATATATCTATATGTCTGTAGTTCTGCGAAATACAATTCTACCCTAAACGTGTGTGTGTACATGTGTATGTGTGTGCATGTATATGTGCAAAGATGGAGAGAGAGAGAGAAAGACAGAAAATGGGTGCAAAGAAAGAGTGAGAGTGAAGAAAGCGTGGATCTTTGCGGTTTGACCGGCAGTTTTTTTCTAGCGGTGTCATGAAATTTTCACCCATAATTATGACCCCAGTATTGATCTATTGCATTTCAATCTGTTTTAGGGTTAGGGTTAGGGGTGGGAGGAAGGGTATCTTTTTTTCTTCAGAAATGTAAATAAACCCAGTTTGTTTCTTAAACGAGGGACGTATTCATACGGCACAGAATGTTTTTTTTACCTCAATAGACGTCAGTGATTGGTTGAAATTGCAGAAAAAACCCAACAAATATCTTACAAACTATAGAATTTTCTCAATAAAGCCAAGAGAAAAAGATGTTTTATAAACACATTCTACCAGTATACGAAGTTTAAAAGTGTTTAGTTACCTAGAAAATTATTATTCAAACCAAAAAGATCCTAGATCGATACTAGGGTCATAATTATGGGTGACAATTTCATATGACACCGTTAGAAAAAACTGCCGTTCAAACCGAAAAGCTCCTCAAATTGTCTTTCTTTATTTGAATGACATTGCCAGGTTTGGAGAAATCTTTATTTCTGAGGTTGTTTCTTTCCATAAAAGATGGAGAGATGGACTCTCTTCGTCATTGTGATGTATTTTGCAACACACACACACATACACACACACACACACACACACACACACACACACACACATACACACACACACGCAAAGATACTGCTGAAAAGTTCCTAGCGCTGGGTAAAAGAAAATAGAGGTGGATCAGTTAATTACGATTTAATACAGCATATTTCTCTCTCAGATTCACCCACTCATTGCAGCGGTCCTTCAGTTTTCCTAAGCCCTGTAAAAGAACTCGGAAAGTTGAACCTCCAACCAGATCTTACGCGACACCCGTAAAGCAAGGAACAAATTCAGCTGCAGATCATATGATTCTATAATTAGTGCACAAAATGCTTCAAGAGTTGCGGTCCATCATGTTCAGTACAATGTATTTATTATGGTAGTTTTGACTTTAAGAGTCCCTTTTAGTGTGAGGTATTTATGTATGGTAGTGCCCTTAATATGAATAAATACACACACACACACACACACACACACACATATATATATATATATATATATATATATACTACAAAATTAGAAAATGGAGAAAACATACTTAAATCAATCAAACATCAACCATCAGATGATACCCAATCAATACTTTATTACACCATTACATAACAGTAAAGGCATTATACAAAATATATTGTAAATATAATTAGACAAGGAAATAGAAATATAAAATATAATATATAATTATATAATTATATATATATATATATATATGAATGTTTTATTTTTTTTTTTTTTCTTTTAGATGAATTCTAAAGCTGATATTAACCTCAACAATGTATCTGGGGATATTGAACCCTTTTTCACTAAAGCACAACTGGAGAATATGTCTAAATAAATACACACACACACATATATGTATACAATATATATATATATATATATATATATATATATATATATATATATATATATATATATAATATAAAAGAAGACCAGCTCGGAGGAGAAGAGTCTGGAAACTTAAAGATCCTGAAAATGGACGGAGATTTAGAGAAGTTCTACTCGAAGCTTTCGACGAAATAGAAAGGGATATAGCATCACATAATGTGGAAGCCAACTGGAGGTTTCTACGGGACAATCTGCTGAGAGCCACTGACCAGATCTGTGGGTGGAGCAAAGTCCCATCTCATCCCAGGGTAACATGGTGGTGGAACAATGTTGTAGACAGGGCTATTAGAGACAAGAGACAGGCTTGGAAGGACTGGAGGAAACGCGGTAGTAGGGAATTGTATCAGACTGCGAAAAGAGAAGCTAGGAGACAGGTATATTTAGCTAGAGGGGAAGCAGATTAGAAAAAATTTGCCAATGTTCTGCACCGCGAGGACCAAAGACTTGAGGTGTTTCGTGTTGCAAGACAGTGTGTGAGAGAGAATCGTGATGTGGTAGGAGAGAAATGTGTCCGCATGGATGATGGTTCACTTGCGCTAAATGAGGATGCAAAGAGAGAGGTTTGGAGATGCCACTATGAAAGGTTGCTCAACAAAGAGAATGAATGGGATAATGAGAGTCTGCCGAATGTTGACCCAATAGAGGGACCAGCTATCCGAGTTGACAGTTCCATGGTAATTAAGGCAATTGGAAGCATGAAGACAGGGAAAGCCCCAGGCCCATCAGGAATTACTGCTGAGATGCTCAAAATATCTGGCAGTGTCGGCTATAGCCTAGTCACCCGTATAGTTAACCAGGTGATACACGAAGAAGTCATACCCAATGACTGGTGTAGCAGCATAATAGTTAACTGCTACAAAGGTAAAGGTGACGCCCTAGATACAAATAACTACAGGGGTATCAAGCTGCTGGATCAGGTAATGAAGGTTACGGAGAGCGTTATAGCCCAACTAATTAGAGAGAGAATTAGCTTAGATGAGATGCAGTTTGGGTTCGTGCCAGGGAGAAGTACTACTGATGCTATATTCCTGGTAAGACAGCTGCAGGAGAAATACCTAGCCAAAGATAAGCCCCTGTACCTGGCTTTTGTCGATATGGAGAAAGCCTTCGACAGGGTCCCCCGATCCCTTATCTGGTGGTCAATGAGGAAACTAGGGATAGATGAATGGTTAGTGAGTGCTGTGCGTGCTACGTACAGGGACGCTGTTAGTAAGGTGAGGGTTGGCAACGAGTACAGTGAAGAATTCCGGGTGGAGGTTGGGGTCCACCAAGGCTCAGTCCTCACCCCCCTCCTATTTATCATAGTCCTCCAGGCAATAACGGAGGAATTCAAGACAGGATGCCCCTGGGCGCTCCTCTATGCTGACGACCTTGCTCTAATTGCTGAATCACTATCAGAACTCGAGGTGAAGTTTCAGGCGTGGAAGCAAGGATTATAATCGAAGGGCCTTAGAGTCAATCTAGCTAAAACCAAAGTCCTAATAAGTAGGAAGGTAGACAAATCTCAAACACCTTTAGGTAGATGGCCCTGCTCGATCTGTAGAAAAGGCGTAGGTAGGAACTCTATAAGATGCACCAAGTGTAAGCTATGGACACATAAGAGGTGCAACAATGTCAAAGGAAGGCTAACTAGGAAGATAGTTTTTGTATGTGGCAGATGCTCTGGTTCAATAAAGACTGAAGAAGTGCAGAGACCATCTTCCGCCACATTCCAGGGAGAAAAACTTGAAATTGTTGATAGTTTCCGTTACATAGGTGACCAAGGGTGGGTGTGCTGAAAGTGTAACTGCTAGAGTAAGAATAGCCTGGGCAAAGTTCAGAGAGCACTTACCTCTGCTGGTGAC